>NW_027467539.1:25000-112500 GCF_046742065.1 Oratosquilla oratoria
TTACAGGACTGGATCTTATCCAGTTTGTTGACTGTTTATTGTAGCTGTTGCCTGGTGACTTTTCAGCAAAGGGAATCCCCCCCTCCCCCCGTCGACCTATCTTTAATGGATATTCTGTCTCCTTTCCACGTCATTCAACTTAATCTTAGCCTCACTTAAACTCATGTTTCTGTTTTTGGAAAAAAAAAATGTATGTACAGTGTGCGTGTGGTATCAGAATGTATGTGTAATAACCAGTGTGGATGAAGGACCTGGCATGCCATTAATCTTTTGTAGTGTTCTTTCCAGGAAGCCTCACGTTTTGGTGTTGTTCCCAGTCATTCACTATTGCAACCTTTTTTTTCTGCGTTGTGGTGACAACTTAGCACAGTCATCTGTTTTCGAGTCTTTATCGTAAAAAAATGCAGGTACATACATATTTCCCTACTTTTCTCTTTCCTCTACTGATGATAAATTCAATGACACATGTTTTATGTATGATAATCCCAACTACATTTTTTCAAGTACATATTTCAAAAAGTAAAAAGGCAGCTCCAAAAACAAAATAAACATGAAAATCTTATACTTCGAAGTCTTATCGATGTAAGAGAGGCTGTGTTCCTAAAATCCCCTTTTGGAACTCTGCTCGTGATCACTTGCACCATCTCCAACTTCAGCGTGTCTTATTCTGTCTCCGACTGTTCATTAAGGGAATTATTAGTATTCTTACCATTTCATGGTCAAAACGCAGAGCACAATTATGACCGCCAAGCAAATACTTTACTGTTTTATTCACATGACCTCCAACATCGAGGGTTTTTGTTGAAAGTGTCTCTGAAATTTTCCTGGTTTTAAAGGACCGTCTACTATCAGTGGCACCTTTAGTGCTCGAGAACACAACACGAGGATTAGTGGTGGTGAAGCATGGCAGAGACCACCGACCAGTAGTCTGCCCGTTCACACTACTAGACTCCCTTACATCCCCTATCCAGCCTGTGAACCCATTTGTATTTCGCACAAAGTACCAGGGAAATCGCAGGGATTTGCAGACCGTATGCTCCATAACTATCAACACTGTACTCATTTCTCACTATCTATACATGGGAACGTATGGCATGGTAAATTGAATGTCTAGTTCAACGTAGACGTGCATTCTGCTGGGGATGTAGCTCCGTTGTAAACTATACACCTGGTATGCCATTTTGTGGAATTTTCCACAAATTTGTGAGAGAAATTTGCTCACATAGGATGTTTTGTGAGTAATTTATATGTTACAATGAACTTATTTGTGTACATAATAATTCCTTCTCTGTTTGGGGAAAATGTGGAAATTGGATTTCCTTGTGGCAATTTTGTGGAAAAATATCTCACTCGATCGTGGGAACTAGCATAGCTCATAGTGGCAACACTGCTATACACTGTTGACTAGTAAGA
Organism: Oratosquilla oratoria; assembly: GCF_046742065.1. NCBI lineage: Eukaryota > Metazoa > Arthropoda > Malacostraca > Stomatopoda > Squillidae > Oratosquilla > Oratosquilla oratoria. The sequence continues at coordinate 26,414 of NW_027467539.1, forward strand.
ACACAGGACTATTGGTTTTGTACAGAATAGTGGAGGACGAACTGAATGGTGTGTTTATTAATTTGTTCTCTTGTGGGAAAGCCAAATAGGTTAGGTTTCGTTTAGGTAAGATGAGGGCAGTTCTTTCGGAGTGTACGAGTTTGGTACAACTAACGTAGGATAGTATTTCCAAAACGAGCTAGACTTCACTGTTCATTTTGTAATCAATGACATGATTTGAATTTTTCAGTAACAGTGGCAGTTCCCGCACCCGCACATATCAGTTCTGCAAGTGCATAACAGGGCAAAAGTAATGTAAGTCCGATAGTCGTTTCCTGAACATCAACACTCTTCAGGTCATTTATAGAGAAGTGTTAAATGCGATCTTCGTGAAAATATTGTTTTCATGCATGCATGAAGACAATGATTTGAGTACATAAGAGTGTATATGCATTGCAAAGGGACATACGAGGCATTTATGATATAAACCATGTTATAGTCTTACTGCAGCCATACTCGATGATAGAATTGTCAAATTTTAATAGAAACCACTGTAGGAAAAAGTATTCCTATTTTTGGGCGTGATTTTTCAACTATTATACCAATACCATAATTGCCCATGGTATTTGCATTTTCTTCTCTTGTACACTAAAGAACACTGCGGGAAAATATGTAGAAATAATATTTGAAACTCGAAGAGAGATGGCTCTGAGGGGACATGAGTTACCGCCACAAAATAGCATTAGTTTATTTGTTGTACTATTCAAGTACGAGGTGGGGGGATCATTAGTAAAATAAACTTTAATCCCACCGTCGGAAAAGAAGACACTAATGTCGAGAGTTCTGTATATTTCGATCACTAATCTGCTGAAGAGTATCACAGTTAATGATCGAAATATACAGAACTTTCGACATTAGTGTCTTCTTTTCCGACGGTGGGATAAAAAAATTCCCCGTAGACGTTCATATGTCGTCCCTTCAAGATTTTTTGTTTATATATTTATTCTTTATTGGGGAGGGGAGGGGGCAGATTCTTTCGCAAGGGTGGAAGGCAGGTATGCATTTCCTTTTCATTGCGTTTGCACTGGATTCTACTTGACTCCAGGGTATTATGGTCATTATTAATGTTGTCATTATCATAACCATTATTATCATTATTATTATTATTATTATTATTACTATTATTATTATTATTATATTATTGTTATTATTATTATTATTATTATTATTAACATTATTATTATTATTATTATTATTATTATTATTATTATTATTATCATTATTATTATTTATTACTATTATTATTATTATTATTATTATTATTATTATTATTATTATTATTATTATTATTATTATTATTATTATTATTATTATTATTATTATTATTATTATTATTATTATTATTATTATTATTATTATTATTATTATTATCATCATCATCATCATCACAAAAGACGAGTATACCGACAGGAATCCTTTTGGTCCATAGCTATTATTATTATTTCATCATTATCATTTTTATTGTTATCATTATAGCTACTACAGGTATTATTATAATATCTTATATCTTTATTATCATTATAGTTACTATTATTATAATAGCTTATAATATCTTCCCCGTACAAGAAAGGTAGCCAAGGCATAGGCACACCCACCTCCACCCTCCCCACTCCCATCCATCACCCATTTGTTTCCCTTCCATCTTAGCTCCACGTGGATGAAGGGTCATCTCTGTCTTCTGCCCAGTGCTGAAGTCAGAGCCAGTGCAGCGAGACACAACGAATCCACTTATGTAAGAATAATTGTGCAATGGATAGGTATACTTATACATACACACACACACACACACACGACTCGGTGGCGTAGTTGGTAGAGCGCTTAACTGTCACCATAGTGGCCCGTAGTTCTTGGTTCGAATCCTGCCCAGGGCCGAAATTATTTCGGTACCGCTGCGCTTCGGGTCGTTACTCTGACTCTCGTGGGCGGGGAGTTGGGTGTGTGTGTGTGTGCAAGGTCATAGCATTACCCATAGATCGGACCTACGAGCTCTGAGCTCTCTTCCAGGAGGGAAATAGCTGTCGATCACGAGTCCAACACGTGATCCAAAGACCAAGTGAATACACACACACACACACATAAAAAAGTAGAAAATAAGAAGGACGTGGGAGTCATTATTATGAATAATATGTCCCCGAAGAAACATAAAAAAAAAAAAAATGGAGAAACTTATAATTTAATAAGAACAATCAAAGTGGCATTTACATACCTGGATGAAGAAATAGTGAAGAAAATACTAGTCACTTTGATAAGACCAAGATTGGAATATGCAGCGACGACGTGGTCACCAAGTACAAAAAAATGTATAACAGAACTTGAAAGAATACAAAGAGTAATTACAAAATTGGCACCAACACTCTCAGAACTATCATATGAAGAGAGACTAGAAAAACTTGAGCTACAGGCATTAGAGCAAAGAAGAGAGAGAGGAGACTTGATAACTATTTATAGAATCATGAAAGGCATAGAAACTATTGATAGAGAGGATCTAGTAAAATGGGATAGTGGAAATACAAGAGGACACAGAAAGAAAATCAAGAAAGTTATAGAAGAGACCTGAAAAAGAACAGCTTTCCCCACAGAGTAATAGACATTTGGAACAAGTTAGATGAGAAAGTGGTGTGTGCAAAAACAATACACGATTTTAAAAAGTCTAGATAAAATGAGATATGAAGGCGGGACACCACGAGCATAGCCCTCCTTCCCGTAATATACAACTAGGTAAATACACGCACACATACACCGGTCGAAGTGACAGCGAAGTTTGGAACTCCAGGAAAACTTCAAATTTCGTCAATCTCAACGACGAGGGAGTACCTTTGTTGTGTTAGTAGGGAAGGGTGTAGTAGGAAGGTGAAAAAAAAGGAGAAAGAGAAGGATTACTGAGGAAGGAGACGAACGGGCTCCCCCGGACGTCGGAAGAAATGTCAACAAGAGGGCTGCAGACGACGCAGGTAAAGTCGAAAATATCAGTAAAGGCACTAAAATTAGAAGTGTACATAAGAACAACACAATAGAAAGTGGAGATAACATTATTCATGGAATTAATGAGGGAGGGGATGCCAACCTCCTCCGATTAGCAAGTCTAGAGGAAAAACTAGAGAAAATGCTCGAACACTGGGAGGTAAGGTTCAGCCAACTCACACGGATTACGCAAAAAGTTAATGAATTGGAAGAACTAAAGAAGGAGAACCAAAACCTAAATAAATAGAAGAATTAAAAAGACAGTTAAGAGAAGTAAAAGATGAGAATAAGGAATTAAAGAACAATAAAGAGAAAGAGTCCATAGCAAAAGAAGTACAGGGTTGGAAAAAAAAGTCAAAGAGAACAAAACTATTTAGAGATATAGTGACACAACAGATGAAAGAAAAAACTAAGGACACAGCTATTAAAGTGATGAGAGAGAAGGAGAATATAGTAAGAGACTCAGCGGATAAAAAGAAATGTATAATTATATTAGGGGTGGAAGAGAAGCATAATCCAAATAGGACTACAAGAGTTAAAGAGGAGAAAAAAGTAAACAAGATATTAGAAGTAGTTCAAGAGGATGAACAAGAAACAGGGAAAGAAATTGAAGAAATGTTTTGACTTGGGAAATACAATACAGATAAGACCAGACCAATAAAGGTTAAATTCAGGTCACAAACGACAGCAGAAAATATCTTGGCCAAAACAGGGAAACTGGCAAAAAGTGATCAGTATAAACAGATATGGATAAAATGAAAAAAGAGGAAAGAGAGGATGAGAAAAAAAGACTAGAAGCTAAAGGAAAAAAATAAAACGAGAACAGAACAGAGTCAGATAAAGAGAAATTCTATTGGAGAGTTGTGGATATGAAAGTGAGGAAATGGTTCATAGCAGAGAAAAACTGAAGGGAAACAGAAAACACGATGGAAGTAGCAGAAAATTAAAAGTGTCTTACACAAATATAGATGGCTTAATAACAAGCTTGAACGAACTGAATGATTACTTGAAAGAAAAAGAACCGGACATAATGGGTATTGTAGAGACAAAATTGAAAGGTCCACTACCACCCAACAGTGTAGAATATGGTGCATATAATTATTGGATTAGAAACAGAGAAGTGAAACAAGGGGGTGGAGTTATGTTCCTGACTAAGAAGGATATATATGTGAAGAATGTCACATATGGAAAGAATAGAGATTGTTATGGTGGAAGTGGAGGACAAGGATGAGAAGAGCAGGAAGTTTGTAGTAAATTATGTGCCTCCTAAAACGGCCTCATGGGAAGAAAGAGAACACAAAAACATGTTAGAAGACACAAGGATAACACTAAATAAGATAATGGAAGATGGAGGAAGAATAGCTATAATGGGTGACTTTAATTGCAAAGAAGTCTGCTGGGAAGAGATGACAGTGAAGGGTGGAGACGACCTATGGGGAAATGTACTACTTGATATTATTATAGAACATGCAATGAGGTAATGGATACAAGAGAATACTATGTATAGAAATGAGGAAGAACCATCGAGACTGGACCTAATAATCACACCAGAACCCGAAATAGTGGACAAGATTGAATATAAGACACCAATAAGTAAAAGTGACCACATATTGGTTGAACTGGAACTAAATGAGGAAAGATACGTGAAAAAAAAAACGAACAATATAGAAAGGGTAGATTGATATATGGAAAAACATTTTTTTTTTATATATATAAAATAAGAGAATTCTTTAAAAAAGCAGACTGGGAGAGGATACACAAGTAGGAAAGAACAGTAGAAGAGAAATGGAATATTTTAACAAAAATTTATGAAGGAGTGGAAAAGTATGTTCCAAGACAAAAACAAGAAAAAGGATACGTAAAGTGTTGATACAACAAAAGATGTTCAAAATTGGAAAATATATTTTAGTTATAGAAATGAATATGTACAAGTGCGCGGAGAAGAAAAGAGAAAATACGAAAAAGATCAACCAAAACTATTTTATAGATTTGTAAACAAAAAAGAAAAACAAACAGGAATTATATAAACTACGACAAGGAGGAGTTGAATACGCAGAGGAAATAGAAATGGCAGAAATTATGAACAAGCATTTTAAATCGGTGTTTACGAGGGATAACATACAACTTAGAGATATCGAGTGGGAGGAGAAAGTCCCCCCTATGAAAGAGATAGAAGTAACAAGGAATGAAATAATTAATCACTTGAGTAATCTCGATGTAAGAAAATCGCATGGACCAGATGAAATGGCAAACTGGATTTTGAGAGAATGCAGGAATGAACTAACAGATAAAATACATAGTCTAACAAGCAGTTCATTGAAAGAAGGAAAAGTTCCGGAAGATTGGAAAAGAGCAAATATAGTACCAATATATAAAGGGGGAAACAAGGAAGACCCTACTAACTATAGACCAGTCTCTCTTACAAGTACGATAGCTAATTATCAAAATTAGATGGGTAAGGCATTTGTATAAAAATAAAAAAACACATACTAAATCCAAGGCAATTTGGATTTAGACAAGGACTATCATGCGTCACAAACTTAATGTGTTTCTATTCAAGGCTAATAGATTTAATACAAGAGAGAGATGAATGGACTGATTGTGCATTTCTAGACCTGAAAAAAGCTTTTGATAAGGTGCCACATAAGAAATTGCTAAACAAATTACAAATTGCAGCAGGAATACAGGGCAAACTGCTGAAGTGGATGGAAGACTTCTTGCATGAAAGAAAAATAAGAGTGGTGATAAGAGACAAACACTCTAATTAGGATGAAGTGATTAGTGGAGTACCACAAGGAACAGTTTTGGCCCCAATAATGTTTGCTGTATATATTAATGATATGGATATAGGAATTCAAAGTTATATGAGCTCCTTTGCAGACAATGCAAAATTGTTCAAAAAAGTTAACACTGTAGAAGATAGTGAGTCGCTGCAGAGTGATCTCAATAAAGTATGGTAATGGAGTAGGAAGTGGGAGATGGAATTCAATATTATGAAGTACAGTATAGTATAATGGAATTTGGAAAAAGCAAGAAAGAATAGTGGGATCATATAAATTGGGAGAGGAAGGTATTAAAAAAGTAGAAAACGAGAAAGACCCGCGAGTCACTATTATGAATATGTCCCCTGAGAAACATATAAACAAATTTTTTGGAGAAACTTATAATTTGATAAGAACAATCAAAGTGGCATTTACATATGTGGATGAAGAAATGGTGAAGAAAATACTAGTCACTTTGATAAGACCAAGATTGGAATATGCAGCGACGTGTGGTCACCAAGTACAAAAAAATGTATAACAGAACTTGAAAGAATACAAAGAGCAATTACGAAATTGGCACCAATACTCTCAGAACTATCATATGAAGAGAGACTAGCAAAAATTGAGCTACAGACATTAGAGCAAAGAAGAGAGAGAGGAGATTTGATAACTATTTATAGAATCATGAAAGGCATAGAAACTATTGATAGAGAGAATCTAAAATGGGATAGTAGAGATACAGGAGGACACAGAAAGAAAATCAAGAAAGACAGTTATAGAGGAGACAGTCAGTTGCAACAATACGAAAAAAACAAAAATCATCAGACCATCTTTGCAAATCATACACAAACTATCCATAATGTTTGTGACACCACACGGGAACATGCAAAGCATTTTGTCAGAAGTGTTGGGTGTAAGATGCATTGCTGCAAGATCTATGCTAAGACAAGCATTCTTGCCAGGCAGTTTCTGGCTTCCAGTGACACAGTATTCATGCTTCAAACACCCTAATCACCCAACCTTGACCCCTGTGAGTTTTTTCCTATGTCTCAGCTGATAACAATTTAAAATGACATAAATTTTATTGACTGAGGAGATCTAGCCAGAAGCTTAGAAAGTGCTGAAGATCCATCATGCCTGAAGCTTTCCAGGGATCTATGGATTTGTGAAGCAAATGCTGGGGTCACTTATCATATGCCTAAGGATACTGCTTCAGAGGCGACACTAAGAAAGAGGAGGTAAAGTAACGTATGCTCCTACAATATTCAAATCACTGGAACTTTAATAGGGGTGATGCAGGCAAGGTCATCATATTAAGACAGCTGGCAGGACTCATAGTAATGGATATAGATTGGACAAATATAGGTTTAAGAAGGAAATAAGCAAGATCTGGTTTACCAAAAGAGTGGATTATGAATGGAATCAACTCGGTAACCATGTAATGAGCACTGAAACAATTGGTTGTTTAAAGAGAAGATTAGATAGCTTAGTGGATGAGGATGAGAGGTGGTAAGAGACATGTAAATACCTAGTGTAGGCCTTATGGTCTTTTGCAGTCTACTCCATTTTTATGATATTATATATGTATGGGGCTAATGACACATATCTGCAAGAAGGTCAGAGAATCATCTGGCATCCATTTTTGTCCAACCCCATCAGCACCCTCACCTTTGGACACATGGCTTTCATTTTCTTAATCCAAGTCAGTTATAAAACAGAATTCTTTACTCTTCCTGATAATTTCCTTTTCTATTTCTCACAGTTCTTCCACACAGCAATCGTGCTGTTTAAGGACACTGGTCTATAGTTAATGGCTTCCATCTTATTTCCTCCCTTATAAATTGGTCACATTAGTCTTCTCTCAGTCACTCAGCATTCTCCCTTCTTATAGTTCAGGAGTCACCAAACTACTGCCCGCTGGTTAAATGTTACACAAGAGGTCAGTTCATCCAGCCTGCAGCCAAACTGTACAAGTAGATTTTTTAAATATTATTTTTCTAGAAACTAAATGTATATTTACTGTATTGTATTGAACAAGAAGGATATGTGGCCCACATTTGTCATTTTCTCAGTTATTTGTCCCGCTCTGGTGATTCCTGTTCTAATTAATATACATTCAACTTCTCTTTACATCCCTCTTGCTCATCATCCCTTTTACTCCATCCATCCATCTCATCCTTGGTGGCCCTCCTCCCCATGTTCACTCCATTTACCTCTACCTTCCACACTTCTTTTACTTATTATTCTTCACTCATTCTTTCTGTATGTCCAAACCATCCCAATACTTTTTCATCAACCCTATCTCCCATGTCCTTTTCCTCCCCCCACTCTCCTTCTTACCTTGTTTCACACTCTATCCAACCTTGTAAACCCTACAGTACTTCTCAGACATTTCAACTCTAACACATTTAAACTCTCCACTCTTATGTTCCATGTCTCTGCCCTATACAGTGCTGTTGGCACAATCACCCCTCTTCATACAATCTCCTCTTAGTATCCATTCCCAAATATGTTTCTCATGACACTTTTTAATCCCCTAAGGCACTGTTTCTTTGCATCCTGCTTACGTAGCAAGTTTAGTATTACTATTTGTTCTACAAAGACAAAGGCCTTCTCATAATCATCTATAAAAGCTAAACAAAGAGGTATATTGTATTCTGTCATTTTCTTGATTAGTTGGTTCATTGCCTGCAAATGGTCTAGAGTCAAATATCTGCTTCTAAGTCCTGCCTGTTCTCGTGGTTGGTTTCCATCTAAAACTTGACTTAGTCTGTAAGAATCTTGAAGAATACTTTATATACATTTGATAGCAACCTAATTGGTTGGTAGTTACTAAGGTCCTTCTGGTCTCCTTTTTTATGAAGCAGAATTACTATAGCATTGCACCAGGATTCAGGAATGCTTTCTTGACATAATCACTGGTTGTACAACTGAGCTAGCTTAATATGAACTTCTTTCCTTGCATCTTTCAAAAGATCTATCAATATACCATCTTCCCCAAGTGCTTCTCCTCTTTTCATATTTTTTAGAGCAAACTCTACTTCTTTGTAATTTCTAGTAGAGTACTAGCATCTACAGATGAAATTACTGACTCAACTATGGTATTCAATGAGTAAAGTTCTTGGTAAAATTCTTCTACTCTTTTTTACCATTCTGTCTTTGCATTTAATTATCTCTCCCTTTCTATCTTTCAAACATATCATTTGCCGTGTTCCTAAAGTATGTCTGTGTTCGATCCCTTTAATACTTTTACCTTTTAGGACGGGTAGAGGTTGTGTAGATCAGATCTTTGTGGTAAGACAGATATGTGAGAAAGCTATAGGAAAGGGGAAGGATGTTTTTTGGGCTTTTATGGATCTGGAAAAGGCTTATGATAGGGTAGACAGAAAGGCACTGTGGGAGGTTATGCAGATTTATGGGATAGGAGGAAAGCTTTTGGGAGCTGTCAAGAGTTTTTATGTGAGTAGTAGAGCATGTGTTAGGATTGGAAATGGAGAGAGTGAGTGGTTTGAAGTAAAGGTGGGACTTCGTCAAGGATGCGTTATGTCGCCCTGGCTGTTCAACTTATACATGGATGGGGTGGTGCGAGAGGTGAATGCTAGGGTAGTGAGTCAGGGATTGGAGATGGTTAAAGAAAATGGAGAAAAGTGGGAGGTGAGCCAGCTGTTGTTTGCGGACGACACTGCGCTTGTGGCAGGGTCAGAGGAGGGATTGAGGAAGCTGGTGGCAGAGTTTGGGAGAGTATGTGATAGAAGAAAACTAAAGATAAATGTGGGTAAAAGTAAGGTGATGAGATGTACAAGGGGTGAAAGTGGCAGTAGACTGGAAGTGAGCATTAAGGGAGAGCGACTGGAGGAAGTGGATAGTTTTAGATACTTGGGTGCAAGTGTAGCAGGAAAAGGTGGAGTGAAGGTGGAGGTAGAATGTAGATTGAGAGAAGCGAGTAAATGCCTTGGTGGTTTAAAGAGTGTAATGAGAAATAGACATTTGGGAATGGATGCGAAGAGGAGACTGTATGAAGGAGTGATTGTGCCAACAGCACTGTATGGGGCAGAAACGTGGAACATAAGAGAAGAAGAGAGAAGGAGTTTGAATGTGTTTGAGATGAGGTGTCTGAGAAGTATGGCGGGGGTTACTAGGCTAGATAGAGTGAGAAATGAGGAGGTGAGGAGGAGAACAGGGGTGAAAAAGGATTTGGGAGAGAGGGTTGATGAAAGAATATTAGGATGGTTTGGACACATGGAAAGAATGAGTGAAGAAAGACTAGTAAAAGAGGTATGGAAGGCAGATGTGGAGGGAGTGAACATGAGGGGACGTCCTAGGATGAGGTGGATGGATGGGGTGAAGGGGGCTTTGGGGAAGAGGGGAATGTCTGTTGAGGAAGGAAGGGAGAGGACGGAAGACAGAGGTGAGTGGAGAATGGTTGTATATGGATGATGTTGTGATTGCATGAGGAGGAATGGGGGGGGGGGTGGGGGTGGGGTAGTATGTGTGAGTAATTTTTGACGCAGCCCGAAGGGATTTCTCCCCGTCCTCTCCTTATATGCAAAGGGGGACGGAGAGGGGGGGTCGCCGATTAAATGAAGCGGCCTTGCTGTGGATGTACTGTGTCTTGCGACACTGCTTCTGACCCAGGGCGGTGGGGGGGGTGCAGGGATGACCCGTCATCCAGGAGGTGCTCAGATGAGAGGAAGGGTGGGAGGGGTGTGGAGTGTATTTGGGGGTGAAATGGGTGGGAGTGTTTTTATGCCTTTCCCTTTTTGGCTACCTCCCTTGGAAGGGGGAAAAAGCCTTGGTATGGTATATACCTTTCCAAATAGTGTCCTCTATTTCATCCATGTTTCTCTTTCTTTTCTCTGATCTCTGCCTTTTATTGATAAGCTTGATTAGTTCTACTCTTTATTTCGTCACTACTGTTTTTAATCTTTATAGTCCTTCTCCTTTTAATTAGGTCATTTGTATCTTTGGAGTATTTGTTTTCACTAGTATTTTTTGTACATCCTATTTTTTCTGCTGAGTCTTTAATGATATTCATTAAGTTCAAATTCATACCTTTGACAGTGTGCTCAATAATTCTTAGAGCTTTGAATCTATTATCAATTTCTAATTGAAATTCCATCTTGTTATCCTTAACCACTTCAGTATGAGTCAAATTCTCATGTACAGCATTGGCTGTCATATGTACGATACAATACACTTCTTGCATTATAATGTATAAAGCCACTGCTGTATTACTCATTCTTTTTTATTCTGAGTAATAGTAAACATAGAAAACGTGATAAAACCAGCTCACAGAATCAGGGCTAACTCATATACAACTACAAAAATATATATATAATCAAGACACTGATGCCAGCATCCTTGTGTACCCACTCATGCCTCATGACATCTATGTAGGCGTCATCATACCAAAGTGATTAATCTTCACAAGGCTTATTTTCTTTTTTAAAAATAGTTTACTTCTCTTGGCTCTGAAATTTAATTTAGCTGTGCAACCTACCATACTATGGTCACTACCTATGTTGACTTTATCTATGACCATAACACTGTTAATGCTCTTGCTCTTATTTCCTAATATGAATTCTACTTTGTTCTTTGTTGTTCTATTTGGACTTCTCCAGGTCCATTTACGACCTACACACTTTTGGAAATGTTCATTATTCTCATGTTGTAGCTCTCTGCAAAGTTGACTAACATCTCACCTCTGTCATTTCTTTTACCTACTCCAGACTTCATCTTCTTCCCCACTTTAGCATTAAAGTCGCCTATTACCAATATATACTTAATTTTTTTCTTGGTCCATTGTAGGACACAATTTTATCGTCTGAACTCTGTGAAGTTAGTGCATAAACCTGAACTATTTTTAGAGTGTACCTTTTACACAGCCTAATCACAATCCAAGCTACCCTATCTGATAAACTACTGAACTTGACTATGTTACCAGCAACCTCTCACTTTAACAAGAATCCTACTTCACTAGCTCTTTCTTTTTCTTTACCTCTATTGTAGAAAAGCTGGTGACTTGTACCTGTATCAGTTTTTCTTCCACTCTTCAGACTTTGCTCAGTCCTACAATGTGTATGTATAGGGGATGGAATGTGTGTAACTGGAGTGACTAGGTGAAAAGTACAAGAAATAGCAGAAAGGATTATAAGAAGGAGAATTTATATAAGTTCTTAGGCGATTTTCTAGCATCAATTGGTATGAAAAGGATTTTTAATTTATTTATGATTAAAAAATGTATGGTAGTTATAGGCTTGGTTACTATTTTATTTCCTACAAATTTCTTACCAGGTATGAATACCATACATAAGAAAGTATTGTGGCGCTTGATTCCTCTCAAGCCACAACAATCACCAGGTCTTGGGAGTCAGAAGGCAATGACAAGATTAAGGATGTTTATGTCAGATACTAGTGAGGATAAACTGCTAAAGATATGGGAACTTGTAAAAGAACCCAAAAATATGAATGAGAAAAGGACAAGATTTTTTTCTGGAAAGTTCTAAATCAAGATAGAAAATTGTATCAATAAAGAGAAGAAAGTAGTGCAATGAAATAAAAAGTAGCTTATGCCAACAATATGATGGCTTATTTTCATCTAGGTTGCAAGATTGAGAGTACAGTAGAAGCCCGATTTAACGAACTAATTCAGCCAAGGTCCAGTCCGCTAAAGTGAATTTTCCGTTAAATTGAGCGAGTGAGTGTTGGTGTAACAGTGTTGCCAGAGCGGATTGTAAAAATGATACGTACCTAAAAATTCCCTAGTGTACACACACACACATACAGTATATATATTATTGTAAGTGAATTATAGGCAGCACAATCGTAAATTGCAAACGAACAGCAACGTGCAGTAATTTGTTGCAATGTGTGTGTGTGTGTGGTGTAACAATGATATGAGCTGTCTGTGAATTTCGGGGAATATTAGTCATTGCTTCGTGTTTGGTTTGATGTACGGTACATAATTCTAGCAATTAATAGGACTGGGCAGTTGATTTCTGGATAGTGAGCATTATTGTTGTGTTGTTGCAGAAAACATAGTTCGTTGTTATAGAAGTGTTTTTTGTGGTGATTACTCTCGCGTACTGATTTTGAATTTTCCCATCGACTTACTGTTTCATTATTTTGTTTTCCTATTATACCATCTATTTCTACTTGAATATATTTCTGCTACAATTATACTTTATAAATATACTGAATTACATATTGTATATATATCATAGTATGTATACATATATATTTATACACCTCCAAAATACCAAATTAAAAAATTTTCCTTGACTCCACCACCACAATCTGGTAACATCTGGTAACATTAGACTCTGAGACACGCATGTGGCCAGTTGACGGAAAATGTTCAACTTAGCTTACCGTTCCCGCTAAATTGAGCTATTTCCGTAGACGCGCGTCTGGCCAGCTAGCGGAAAATGGTCAACTTAGCGGACCATTTCTGCTAAGTTGAGCATTTTCGTTATTGCTATTTGCAGTTCGCTAATTTGAGCTTCCGCTAAATTGATATCCGTTAAATCGGGCTTCTACTGTATACAAAAAGCAGCAACCAAAATTATTTTCAGCTTTGTATACAAGTCATAGGAGGAAAGACTAAAAGTACTAGTCGTCATTAACCCCATCCATATCATGATGCCTACGTAGGTGTCATGAGGTACAAGTGGGTATATGAGGATGCCTGTGTTGGCATCTTAATTATATTTATTTTGCAGTTAATGTAGTTGAGTGAGCCCCATATTCTGTGAAGTGGCTTGATCATATTTTTTGTGGTTATTGACATTCAGAGTGAGAGAGATAAAATAATACAGCTGTAACTTTATATTTTATAATGCGAGTATTGTGATGCATCACCAAACCATCGTACATCAGGAAGCTGATGCTGCCCACAAGAATTTGACTCATATTGAAGAGGTTAAAGGATTGAATAGAAGGAAGTAATTTGATTGTGGCTTTAAGATCATTGAAAGAAAAGAGATGGATAAAGTTAAAAGAAGACCTCTTGATTTGGGGTATGGGTGTATCATGGGGTCATAGACACAAGTTTAAAAAAGACACATCAGTTTATGATGTAAAAAAAAAAAAAAAAAGTAGTTTTTTTCCATATAAATTTTTAAATCCTGGAAAAGCATACGAGATGACATAGGACAAGCTGGAATTATACATGGATTTAAATGAGATACAATAATTAGAGAATAAGAAACAGAACCTCCCTTCCTTTGCATTACAGTTAAGTAAATACAAGGAAGGAGAGAAACAGGTAATGAAAGCATTGTGGGATGGTGTAGTTATACATAAAGACAGGAGTAGAGAGTGAAAGTGCAAAAGGAAAAAGTATCAGTTGTATTGATTAGATGGAAGAGGAGTAGTATTAAGGGATCTGACTACATGAGTTTAAATATCATACAAGTTAATCTGAAAATGAATGATAAAGAACTAATTGTAGTAGGTGTATAGCCACTGACATTTACAGAAATATGAGAGAGGAGAATTTCTGTTATGGATTGAGTAAGAGGATATAGTGGAAAGGAGAGATAAGTTGATGGAAATGAAGGATATGAATGTTGAAATAAGAAACATTGCAATGGAGGGAATTACAAGAAATTTTGAATGAGAGCATTATGTTGAGGCAGTCAAGACTTAGATGTTGCAGGTATGTGCAGAAAGGCATATGATAGTGGGAAATGCCCTCTTTCAGAAGTTGATAATAAAGCAAATGGAATAGTGTTCCTAGATTGTCTTTCTCAATAGAATGTTGAAAGGGAGACAAATGGTTGTAGGTATATTTAAAGGAAAAAATAAGACAGACAGGGAAAGCAAGATATGGAAAGGTGAAAGAAATTGGCCAAAGTGAAGAAGTTGGAGATATATTAGAGGAAAATAGAGGAAAAGTGGAGATGAGGAAATTTGAAGGAGAAGGTAAACATAGAAAAAGAATGAGAGAACTTAAAAAGATACATACATACATATACCAATGGGTTTTTCCCCCTTACAAGGAAGGTAGCCAAAGTCAAAGGTATAAATCCACTCCCACCCATTTCCCATTTCATCCCCACATACTCCACTCCCATTCACCACCCCTCCCCTTTTTTTTTTTTTTTTTTTTTTTTTTTTTTTTTTTTTTTTTTTTTTTTTTTTTTTTTTTTTTTTTTTTTTTTTTTTTTTTTTTCTAATGCAGAGTGCATTAAGGGAAAGGAAAAATTAATGTTAGGAGAGAAGACGTAAGCAGAATAAAAAGTATGGTTATTGGTTTAACCTCTTCCATATGATGATGCCTAAATAGGGGTCATGAGGCGGAAGTGGTTATATGAGAATGCAGGTGTTGGCATCTTGATTACATTTATTTTGTATTTCTAGCTGAGTGACCCTGGCCCATATTCTATGAACTGCCTTGATCTTATTTTCTGTGGTTATTGATATTCAGAGTGAAAGAGAATGACTAATACAGCTGTAACTTCATATTTTATAATGCAAGTATTGTGATGCATCATCAAATCATTATACATCAGGCAGCTGATGTTGCCCTTGCAAATTTGACTCTTATTGAAGAGGTTAAGAAAGAAATAGTCAAGAATGGTTTACCAATAGAGAGGTTAACAAAAGTAGACTTAGTAACCATGTAGTGAGCGCTGAAATTATTGGATGTTTTAAGAGAAGATGAGATAACTTTATGGATAGGGATGACAGGTGGTAAGGGACATGAAACTGCTCAGTGTAGGCCATATGGTCTCTTGCAGTCTCCTCCATTCTTATATTCTCATCTTCTTATGGTGGTAAGGAGAACAAAAGGAGAAAGCAAATGTTCTGTAAAATCTGACTTAGCATATTTCATATCTTATTTTAGAATTGTTATGTCATTTTCATCTTGCAGATATATTTCTATGTTTTTCCATTGTCATTAAAAAATTGCATACAACTTTGCAACAGCTGTTTCACAAGAATATATTTCTATATAACATTCATATTTTCCATTTGAAAAAGGTCTGTGTGGTATCTAGTTTAAAGGTATCCTGCAGAAAGTGTATGATAAAGTAATGCAAGATGCAATGGAAAGAAAATTGGGCATGAAACAAGAAGGATGTAAGAATAGGAAAAATGCATAGACCAGGTGGGGGAGCAAAGGTTAACTTCCCAGGCATTCTGTACCTGTAATGACTCTTGTTCCGAGGTCCTGCAACTCTCTTCACTTCATCTCCCTACTAAGAAAAAGATAACAGGACCTCGAGGCGAGACTTGGGGACTGGACATCTGGAAGAGGAAAACCAACTGCTGCCCCACCACCTCCAAGTGGTGCTCCCCGGGACCTACTCCCACCTGGGAGTTGCCGAGAGTGAGGCAGTGACTGAGACTGACAGTATATTCAGTCACTTTCAAACTTTCCTTCCTCTAACTAACAATAACTTAATTTTTCCACTTAACACCCAGAAGTCCTCTGATGACGGTGGGGATAGGAGGTGATCTCTGGAAGACCCTAGTCACAATGCACATGGGATTTGGTACATGCTCACTGGACATTCTGTAATGGGATACAGGACACTACAGTTTAACAGCAGTCTGTATAACTGAGTAGCCCTCTTTATGATCCACCCTGTTCACCTCACATAGCAAGAAAACTAGAAATGGTGCCTAAAATGAATCCCCCTATCCCAACCTGGCTGGGGTGCCACCCCAACAAGGTCACCCAAAATGTGGTAATAATAATAATGACAAAACAACAAGAGGGAGGGAGCAACAACCCTTCCAAACTCAAAGTATCTTTGTTGCATCCCTGCCCTGTGATACTTCCCTGAGAACAAAGTGAAGGGTCCCAATTCCCAAACCTGAGAAGAATCTACAATGGTAACACCAGGACAGCTGTCCACCTGGTTCACTGAGGTAAATAGTCCCCTTCATCAACATTATCAAGAAATACTAGTATTAGAATCAAGGACTTCAACCCTGACACATTAAGTGACATCACCTCAGAACTTACCCAAGCCTACCAACCACCAATTTAACCCATACCAAAGTGAAAAGAACCTATCTCAAACTATCCAAGATTCTTGATCCAGAAATCCACTAATAATGTGAGAGGAAAAAAAGATGGAAATGTATGATGATTTTAAAGATAAATGCAGAATCTCCTGCAAAATGTGGCTCTAAAGAGAAACCTGAGCAATAGAACTAGAATAAAGAATTCAGTAAATCCAATATAGTTATTTTGAAGGGATGCACAAGTCTCTATCTAGCAAGTGTGTTTATACACTACATCATTATTACTTTGTTCTCCAGGGTTAGCCATGTTGTTCTTCATAAGAACAGTGGAGGAATTTTTGCCCCTACACAAAATACCATAGCATGAGACCTCCCGCAGAAGACTTGAGGAGTAATACCTCCATCATATACAGGGCAAGTGATCAAAGATCACAAGTTGTAGGAACTGCTTTTATATTGGGGAGAAAATAGATAAATATCCAGCATAACCAACTAATCTTTTCCTCAAAAAAGTATACATGTATGCAAAATGAGACTTTCAAAATGTGTCATTAACTTTAAGGATTCTTCTTGAGAATTAAGTTGAAGATCTTGTTCTTGTGAAAAAGGTTTAACCTCATCATTCTCCTCTACAGGTTTAATATTTCTTTGGGTTACTTTCTACATCATCCTCTCTTATTCCTTCAAGACATTATTTTAGTGGTACCAATAGTCTAAAGTAATCCTTGTTGCACTGTTGATGTCTTGGTTGGAAAATCTGTTGTTGACAAGGACATATGATATTCTGTCCAGTTCTTTCTGGATATTTTAGCATGTGCTAATGTGATTAAGGAATCATCTTACATAGGCTAAAATGGTGGGAGACTATATTTTTAGAGTATTCATTACAACCATTGAGACAATGGCCTGGATCTGAGACCTTCATTTATATAGAAGTAGTAAATACATGTTTCTGCTTAATTGGGACATGGAAAGAATGGAAAGGATCTGGTTTGGCTATTATCTTTGGTGAAGTTCCTTTCTGGATTTTCCTGCAAACATTGTCACGGGTGGGATATTTCTTCTATATTCTCAGTCATAACAGAAATATAAATTATAAAGATTACCACCAGAGCAATATCCTAGGTCTGTTGATATCCATCTTTTGCTAGCAGATATGTTATACAAGATTAACAATCACCTTGTGAATTATGCTGATAATTTTACTCTTTATACTGGAATTCTATACTTAATTTCCAACCTGTTATCTGTGAATCACTACAATGTGACATGAACATTATCTTTACTTCATGCAAGTGATGGGAAATGTGTATGTTCTCCTTGCTAACTCCAGATGGCATAACTATTGCTATCTCCAGTCTCATTAGAGCCCTTGGTGTAAGTTCAACACTAAGCTTACCTCTGAGGTTCACATTTGCAAGACTACTTTGTAGATTGTCTAAAGTTGGGTATCCGACATAGGGGTTACCATATTTTCTCCAAGGTGTGTCTAGATGTTTCAGGGGTTTCATCCTTCCAGTTCCTGATTATATTGCTCACTGGTCTGGATGTCTGGATCTCAGTGACCCCACCACATTTGATGTTGCATTATGATTTTTCAGGCTGCAGCTTTCATGAGTGATTCCTTATCTTGGACATTGTTGTACAATACAGGAGGTGTAGTTGGTCTTCAAACTAATACATAAACCCAAGGAACTTCTTCATAGTTTCCTATGTCTCATGTTTTGACAAGGTTGATGCAAGCAGTTCTAAAAGAAAAATAAGATGCTAATCCAACCTATACATGTAGCTCTCACCTTTCTAACTTTTTTGGATAGACCTTAAAACTGTCTTCCTTCTAAAGCCGTCATATTGTCTTGTCTGAGAAAATTTGAGTATTCTGCCATTCGTGCTCTATCTAGCTAGATCAGGGCTGCTGTTTTATTTTTCTTTCTTTTTAATTTTCCTGGTCCAGTGTATACTGTAAGCTCCTGTCATCCATCTCATTCCAAACCACCATCAGAAGGATTGGTTGATCTACCCAACTGTGAACTGTACAGGCATTTCCTTTGTCTCTTCCACCGAGGGTCGCCTCCTATGAAGACCACCATATTAATGGGATCAACATCAGGGATTATTATTAATATTATTATTATTATTATTATTATTATTATTATTATTATTATTATTATTATTATTGTTATTGTTATCATTATTATTATCATTATTGTTATTATTATTATTATTATTATTATTATTATCATTATCATTATTATTATCATTATTGTTATTATCATTATCATTATTATGATGATTATTATTATTACTATATTATTAATTATTATTATCATTATTATTATTATTATTATTATTATCATCATTATCATTATTATCATTATTATTATTATTATTATTATTATTATTATTATTATTATTATTATTATTATTAACTATTTTTATTATATCATTATTATTATTACTATTATCATCATTATTGTCATCATAATCATCATCTTGGAGAGGGAAAAAATATTCTAGAAGTTCACACGTAAGATACAACTAGGTAAATACAGTTTTCCACACAGGGTGGTGAATGTCTGGAACAAACTGGATGAAACAATAGTGTGTGCAAAAACTATACATGAATTTAAGAGCAAACTCTCTGCGAGACACAAAAACAGGACACCACAAGCATAGTTCCCCTTCCCATAAGACACAAGTAGGTAAATACAGTGTATCTTGATATCAGGAGAAGTAAATCATTGATACGTCATTCTCTCTCACATGTTCACATTCTATGTTTTTTATATAGTGAATACACTAAAGTCAGTTTATATAATGAATGTAGGCTATAGCTTCTAGCTGGCAGAGTGTAAGAATGGTATATGTATTTACCTAGTTGTATTTTGTGGGAAGGGGAGCTACACTCGTGGTGTCTCGCCTTTGTAACTCGCAGTGTCTAGTTTGCTCTTATACTCATGAATGGTTTTTGCGCACACTATTCCATTGTCCAGTTTGTTCCAAGTGTCTACCACTCTTTGTGGAAAACTGTTTTTCTTCAGATCTTTTCTATAGCTATGTTTTTTTTATTTTCTTTCCATGTCCTCTTGTGCTTCTCTTGTCCCAGTTTAACAAGTCCTCTCTATCGAGTATTTCTGTGTCCTTCATGATTCTGTAGATGGTCAGATGTGTAGATGTGTATGTGAGGATATATACATTAGTTAAAGTTATGTGCAATATAGCAGATTTTCAGAGAATACATAAAGTGGGTATTGATATATATCATACATTTGGTTAAATATATTCATCAAATAGTAAAAGAAAATTAAAAAAGTACATACAATTTCAGTCAACATGAATATGTAAGAATATATTTAACTGTTGTATATACCTAGTTGTAGTATACAGGAAGAGACCGATGCTCATGGGGTCCTGTCTCTTATTGTTATCATTATTATTTATTTATTTCTATTTTATGAGGGATGGGCTTCATCTCCTGGACATGGTAACATACAGAAGTTCCCAAATAGTTTTCATTTTGTCCAAGTAGTCATGACCAAGTAATCACAGTTTCCCTGATTTCCTTTTTTTCCCTAACCAGTTCTTATACAGGTGGCCTCTCCAGTTCATTGAACTTTTCCCTCCTACTCCTGTAACAGGAATTGCAAATAATGTACACAGCAGCATATCATAAACCCTCCCTAATGTTGTGATCTAGAACTATATAAAATTTGTCATTATCTATTGCATCTGTTCTTTTGATTGTATGCCTTAAATATATATGAAAAAAGACCCTTGTAAGATTAGCTAATTTCAGTTTTACCTCTCAGAACAATACTTATTTCCTATTAAAGCACTTTCCCTTTCCTTACCAAAATGTGATTTTACTCTGTGCTTATCAGAGTGAACATGTGTGTCTTCCGTTTGACAGAGATAAACATAAATTTTCTTGATCCATTCACCTTCAGAATGTTAAATACACATACATGGCTGCTTTACCATTTTTATAGTTTTGGCATTGATGAATGAAAAACAATGAGACTTTCCTAAAGTAGTGGCATTTCCTTCCATGTACCCTCATTGAATTAAGGATATGAATATTTTCTAGCAAAGTGTTGGTTTGTTTATTCAAACTCCATATGTACTTTTAGATCCATTAGACCAGCAATGGGTTCCTGCATGATGTAGTTCTGTGAGATGGACAGCAGAAAGAGACATCTCCATTTATCCCATCTTCAAAACCAGTCAACATCTTCACCTCCATCTGTATGTGCAGCCTTGAGGGGTTCACACCCAGTCTTTGGACAAGCCTCAAGATCTCTGTCATGTTTGATTTCCATTTCCTCCACCTTTTTTCATAAGGAGAGCTGACAACTGCTAACTGCTTACCTCCTTCTACTACTATAAACTGGTGACATACAAACAGTCTCACATTTATACAACACAGATACCAGTCCAAGTGTCATCCCAGAGAGATCTATAGGAGGACTCATGGACTATTACCAGCTCTTGTGAGGCTACACATTTCCAATCAATAAAATTTTAGCAACAATTATTATCATTTATTTGATACCATGAACATATATATGCTTCTCAGGTAAATGATTTGCTTGTGTAAGATTACTAGCATATCTCTAAACAATTTTATGAATATACATAGTGGGTTTTAATGTGTAGGAAGTGAATGAATGGTTTGACTTAGCTTTGGAATATATATATATATATATATATATATATGTATATATATCTATATATATATATATATATATATATATATATATATATATATGTATATATCAATCTGTTGCCCCAGATCTCTCATTCAGGTGACTCACAGCTCTCAGGTAACTGACAAGTGCCTCTGAATTGGCCCAGAAGTCACTCAAGAAAGAAATATTGTGTTGTCTGGGTGGCTAGGGTGAGGCAGTGCTCTGTGTCTTCTGTATGATGGATACATCTGGGGCAGTTTGTTTTTGTTGCGAGGTCTACAAATATTGTGTTGGAGTTATAATAGTGTTCAATGACCTGAACACACTTATGCAAATGTGGTTCTCGTGGGAGTGATTTTTCTGTGGGGCTAATGTCTGGAGGTGTTGGAAGAGGGAGTTGTGTGGTTAGTCTAAGTGTGCTTGTTTGTGATCTGAATGTGATTTTTTTATATGTTGTGCAGTGTAGGTGGAGGCTTTAGATATTTGAGCAATATACTGCTGGTGTATTTTTATTTGGTTTTATTATTAGTAGTAGTATATTTTTTATGTTTTATTTATTTTTCCTATCAATTGGTTGTATTTGTGTGATGTAATGAGATGGGTAAACATAGTTGCGGTGTCTTCTATAAAACCGTGTATCTATCATTCTTAATTATGTGATGCTGTATGATTAGGATTTTGGTTTCTATGTGTAGGTATTCTATTGATGTAGTTTTGGTGCATCCTGTTATTATTTTCACTGTTTTACTTGTATAGTTTGTATGGTATATATATTTCCATTATGGTTGGGAACCATGCTGTAGAACTATAGAAGAGTGTGATTCTCAAGAATAGTTTATAGACTGTGCTTACAGTTTTCTTTTGTCCAAAGTCTGTACTTGCAACTGATTTTAGTATGTTCATTCATTAGTTTTCACTGTTAGAACTTTGTCACTTGAAGGTCATGTGATTATCAATAGTGAAGCCCAGAATTTTGGGGTTCTTTTCCAATAGAAGGGTTTGGCTACTAAATTCTAATGTTGGATGATTTTTTGGTTCATGGCTGTCAGAGAGGGCTAAGTAATAACACTCTAAAGGTGGCCTCACATGTGACCAGCAGTCCTGAGCAAGCAGTGAGCAGCAAGGCAGCTTTGTATCACACTTGTCTTTGGTTTGCTGCCCATTTGAGTAATGTGAACAAAACATTCATCAGCTTATCTAAACCATCATCATGCTCTCTACATCAATAATTTCAATCTGTGTTTCAGTTGCTGTTGGTTTAAGGGTAATTAGATACCTACAAAGTTTAAAGAAAAGAAAATGGGCACACCCTTGGGTAAAAAGAAGAAAAGGGTAAAGAATATATAAAAACCTTGTACAAGAATTATGTTTGGAGGACTAATTTACATTCAAAGATTATCACCGAATAATATTTACAACTAAGAGAAATTGGACAAGTTCATATCCATAACAGTTAAATTAGTAGCCGGCATTGAAATAGATTAGTAAAAGTGAAATATTTTGCGATATTTTTTATTGAAATGCGGCCAGTGCCTCAGGTGTTTACAGATGACTCAGAGAGTCAGGGTGACATTGTATGCACATTGTAAGAAATATTAGGGAGCATATTTGACAACAGATCTGAAAAGGACAGAATTTGAGCAGTGTGTTGTCAGTTTCAATGGGCAGTGAGCATCTTGCTGTGCATTGCTCACTCTGAGCAGCAAGCAGCCAGATCAGAGCAGCAGCTAATCAGATTTGGTCTTGTGTGACGAACATAAGAAAAGGTGATACCTGGCAGTTATCCCTATCCTCATATTATATTTCCAAATATATTTAGATTTGAATTCATGTATTGTTCCAGCTTGGGCTATATCACCTTTTAAACTATTCTGCATGAAGGGATGTGCTGTGTCTTGCTACCTTGCCTCAGACCCAGGGCAGTGGGTGAGGTGCAGGGATGACCCGTCATCCAGGAGGAGCCAAGATAAGAGGGAGGGAGTGGGGTGAATGTGAGTATGTGGGGGTGAAATGGGTGGGAATGGATTTTATGCTTTTGATTTTTGGCTACCTTCCTTGTAAGGGTGAAAAAACCATTGGTATATGTATGTAAATTATTCCACATATGTATGCATCTTTGTGGAAAACTGTATTTCTTGACATCCTTTAGACATGTAGTCTAATCAAGAGATCTCTTCTGTCAGTGTAGTCTATTCCCATTAGCAGCCTGAGTAAAGTATTCATATTGCTTCTCTCTCTTTGATCTTTCAGTGTTGGGAGACACAGTACTTTTAGTTTTTCCTTATATGGTTTATCTACCAGGCTGGAAACCAGTTTGGTTGCTGCTCTTTGTATTCTCGTGATTATGCTCATATCCTTCACTCTGTTTGGGAACTATACTTCTGATGCATATTCTAGTCTTGTATTGATCAAGATTTCTGAATTTTTTCATCATCTTTTCATCCATATATTGAAAAGCCATTTTGATATTCTGCAACAGTTTACATGTCTCTCCCACAGTTCTATTGATATGTCTGTCAGGGAAGAGGTTGTCTTTTATCAACACTCCCAGGTCTTTCTCCTCTTTTACTTTTGTAATGGATTCACTTCCCAGGAAATGGTTTAAAAATGGCCTTTTGCAGCTATTGCCCATTTCCAGTGCTTTGCAGTTTTTGGTATTGAAATTCATTGTGAAAATAGTGGTTTTTGCATCATCTGCAATGTTGGCATAGCTTGTTGTACCTTCATTCATGTCACTAACATAGATACAACACATAGGTATTATGAAAGGGATGGAAATTCTCGATAAAAACGACTCATTAAAGTGGGACAGAAAAGAAACAAGAGGACATGAAAAGAAACTAAAGAAAAACAGTTACAGAAGAGACCTGAAAAAAAGAAATAGCTTCCCACATAGAGTGATTGATGTCTGGAAGAAACTGAACAGAGAAACAGTGAATGCCAGAACTATACATGATTTTAAGAATAAACTGGATGTGGAAATGGGTCACTACAAGCATAGCTCTCGTCCCGTAAAATATAACTAGGTAAATACAAGAGAGGGATGGATGGGTAGACTGAGCCTATCTAGACCTACAAAAAGCATTTGACAAAGTACCACACAAGAAATTAATAAGAAAATTAGAATCAATAAGTGGTATCGGAGGTAAATTATTAGAATGGATGGAAGACTTCCTGATTGGGAGAAAAACAAGGGTAGTAGTTAGAGACAAATACTCGAAGTGGGAAGAAATGATAAGTGGTGTCCCACAGGGGTCGGTATTGGCTCCAATCATGTTTGCCATATATATAAATGACATGGATGAAGGAGTTGAATGTTATATGAATTCCTTTGCAGATGATGCAAAAATATTAAAGAAAGTAAGAACAGAAGAGGACTGTGATTCATTACAATCGGACCTGGACAAAATCTGGAAATGAACTCAAAAATGGGAAGTGAACTTCAATATCAAGAAATGTAGTATAATGGAGTTTGGAAAAAGTAAAACCAGAATTTCAAAAAATTACAGAATCGGAGAAGAAGAAATAAAAAAAGTGCAGAAAGGGACCTTGGAGTAATAATCAGCAAAGACATGACACCAGATAAACATATAAACAAAATAGTCAGAGAAATCTTCAACCTATTAAGGTCAATGAAAGTGACATTCAACTATTTGGATGAGGAAATTATTAAAAAATTATTTGTTACATTGATTAGACCAAAACTGGAATACGCAGCAACACTATGGACACCCAGTACAAAAAAGAATATAAGGAAACTAGAAAGAATACAGAGAGCAATGACAAAGTTGGCACCAGCTCTTTCCAAATTAACATGAAAAAAGATTATCCAAATTGGAACTACCAACACTGGAGCAGAGAAGAGAAAGAGGTGATCTACTGTCTATCTATAGAATCATGAAAGGAATGGAAATCTTTGATAGGAATGATTTACTAAAAAATGACAATGGAAAAACAAGAGGTCATGAAAAGAAACTCAAAAAGGATAACTATAGAAGAGATCTAAAAAAAAAAAAAATAGCTTCCCACATAGAGTGCAGGATATCTGGAATAACTTAGACAAAGAAACAGTGTGTGCAAATACTATTCAAGATTTTAAGAAAAAACTTGATGCTGAAAGATAAAATGACAGGTCACCATGAGCATAGCTCCCTTCCCTTGACAACTAGATAAATACTGAACCTTTAGGAACTCTACTGGCCACTGCTCTTCATCCCGACATCTTGTGAGGTGCTTGGTAAAGTGTTGGACTTGTTGGTACTGTGATCTGTAGGTGTATGTATTTACATAATTATAGTACACAGGAAAGGACCTACACTTGCAGATTTTCATATTTTTTCAGCTATCATATCTAGTTTTGAATTAATTTATGGTTTTAACTTGGTCTACATAATCTAAGCAATAGTTTATGTATTTATACAGAAAACTGTTTCTTGATATTCAACATACATATGGTCTTCTTCAATTTATTGCTATGACCTCATGATGTTCTCCTGTCCCAAACCAAAGGATCTTCTTTGTCAGTTGATTCTACTCTGTTTAATGACCTGAACACTATAATCATGTCACCTCTGTCTCTTCTTTCAGTGATAGCAGGTCCAGTATATTATATCTGTATTTTTGAGTGAATGTGTGGGGGAACTAAGGACAAGTTGTTTTAGAAGTTTGAGTATTGTTATATCAATCAATTTGTTGCCCTAGATCTCTCTTGCACCCATGACTCTCAGGTAACCAGAAAGCCTCTGTATAGTTACATACTTTGAGCTGTGCTTGAGTGATATGATGCAGTGAGTGAGTGGATTTAAAGGGTCTAATACAGCAATGTATGTCTATCATTCTTGTGTACTGCTCTAGAATATAAATGTCTTATTGGAATTGTTTCAGTACAGTCAGTTGTTATACTTAAGGCTTTGTTTTGTACTTTCTGCAAGTTTTCTTTGTTTTCATTGTTGTTTGGTGTCAAGTTGTGCAATGGTAGCTAATTGTTGTTCTTGCAAATATTTTGTACATTTTGATGAAGTGTTTCTATTGTCCATATCCTGTGACTGTAGATGATAGAAAGGAATTATAAAATCTAGGAAAAAGATTTATAGAGATATATGAAAAATAATTGAGAATGAATATCAACAAGAGGAAGATAATAAGACTAAGAAAAATAGATAAGGAAGTCCAGGGAATCAGCATGAGAAATGATCAGAAAGGATTGCAGATTTTTTTTTATTCTCAGTGAATGTAATGGCAGATGGGGTCACACTGAGGAAAATTCATCATAGAGGGCAAGAAGCAGGGAATATTAAGAAGAGTCTGAGGGTTAAGAAAATGGCATTTGAAACTAAAATAGGCACAGTTAGGAAGAATATAATAAAAACAAACTGCTATACAGAATTGAATTATTAATATTTCCACGTCTTGTCATACTGTTGTGATTTTTTGAATGTTGACCGTCCTGATATCTTCAAGTGGTGTATTAGTTGGTGCAGGCCACTTAACCACTCGATGATGCTGACGTCGCCATCTTGATTATATTTATTGTAGTCGTACCTTCGTAACTTTCATTCTCTCTAAACTGGCTTCATCATATTTTCTATGGTTATCAAAATACACGGGTGAAAGAGAACGAACGATTGAGCACCGACTTTATTTTCTACAATGTGATTATTATGACGCAACATCGCACATTGGACAGCTAATGCTGCCAGACGTGCGATGTGCCCCGGAGTGAAGAGGTTAACACATCTAAGTTAAAGTGCTGTGTTTTGTGATTTTGAATTGCTTATCTAGTGTTGTTGTGGGGTAATTTATCACTTACCTTATCCTCATTATTTCCTGCTTCTTCATTGATCCAGATGATGAAGACTCTTCTAGCTAGTTTCTTTGTCACTCATAACACCTATCAATACTAAAATCCTACCTTAGCTAATTATTCTCAATATTTTTCTTCCAGTGCGCTTTTCTCACTCCCTTCTTTCCCCTTATTCACTCAATACACACACTGCACACATCCGTCAGCCAACACCTGTTCACCCCCTTCTACAGGGTGACCTTTGATCCCATGCCGAGGACACCAACTGCACACCCATACTCACACCACATTCATACCACACCCCCTCTTGATCTCAAGATCAACCTATTCTTGATCTTCTTCATCTCCTCCATTTCCTACTTGATAGTCCTGCATCCATCCTGGAGGATGTCCATTACGTTGCAATTGTTGAGGCATTGCTCCCTCATCCACTACCACATTGTAATTCTCTTTATCATTTTCTCCACCATTCACCACACAATGAAGATCCAGGATATGTCGTGGCACTCCCTTGACAGAGATGTTGTTCTGCAAATTTACCTCCATTATGATACCCTTCATCCACTGTGAGGTGCACTTACTATCCCTTGGCTTTACCCATACCTCCTTCCCCACCTGTACTTCAGCACCGGTGCTACCCTGGAATGTCCCCAATCATATTTAAATAAGGCTCTCCATGGAACAAAGTCTTCATCTTGGCCTGACCTAAAGGACATATTATACCAGAAAACTGCCTCCATGGGCGTTATTAGTGCCCTTTCAGCTTGGTCAGTAAGCAGCCCTTAAGAAACGTCTTGTGCTCCACTTGTCCAGCATTTCTTTCAGTGCTCTTGACTGAAATGCTGTGCTATTATCCATCCAGACTTCATCCACTGGACCCCATTCCAGAAACATCTCATTCATCACCCATGCAATTTCCTCTCCTGTCTCCATCTTCAACTCCCACCAGACAGCAAATCCTCCTGGGTCACAATCAACCATCAGTAGGTACATGCCCCATTGATAGTGGGTTATGTCAACTGCCAACCTCCTCCAGTTCTCTTCTCTGCTGAGTTCCCCCATTGTGTGCAGTCTTGGGACAGGATCTATTGATTGACATTGGACACATGCTCTCACAGACCACCAGACTTCTTCCCTCATTCCATTTTGTGTCAACTTTCCTTGCTAAGAACAGTAACCTTGGTGATGTGTTCCATGCAACCCCTCTGTGCATAGAGATCTTGCGGCACACACTTCAGTCTTCTCTTCCTGTTCTTCTGGCACTCTCAGCCAATATTTCTTTACTCTAGTTTGCATGTCTATTTTGTTCACTCCCAGCAGCACTTGGATTATGCTGACCTTCATACTAAACTCATGTATTAACTCCTTCAGGATCCCAAGGTGCTGTTTCACAATGACCTCTGCTGCCCCTTTTGTGCATAGTCTCTTTTCAGCAATTAACATTGAGTTCTTTCATCCTGCTACTTTGGCTGAGTCTATCCTGATTTTGATCTTGTGTAGTCCCCATTTCAGCACCAAATTGATTCCTTTTATGACCTCACCCAACTCCAATATGCTAATGTGATATTAGTCATCCTTTTTGTGCTGCCATGCCCCATCTTTGACTACCACACCTCCTATCTCCAGGACTACACCAGTTGCTATACTGCTAGCATTTCACCATATTACACCTATGTTCTGTTGTGCACTCCACTGTCCTTTCACTGGATCATCCTGTCTCACCCATCGTACAATGTCACATATCATTGTGAGCGTGCCCTCACAACCTTGTCTCCTTAACACTTCAACCCTGACTGCCTCTTAAGATAACTGCATGCCATATGGAGCCAAACTGCGATTGGGTAGTGACCAACCAACTTGCCACACACCAAGAAGAGCTCTTGTCTGCTCATCTCATCTGTCGCATCCAGGCTGTTGTTGCCTCTCCTGAACACCAGGTTTACACTTCTGTCCCTCTCTAGTCGCAGTTCCAACACCGTTCTTCCTTCCATCAGTTCTGGCTCCTTTGAGACCAATCCAAACTGAGTCAAGTGTTCCACTACATTCAACATCGGTACAACAGTATCATCCACTACTATGTCATTGAGGTAGGAATCTGTGCCCTTCTTTATCACTTCAGTCTTCTTCAGCATTGTCTTCAGGATCTTCATCACTATCCTCAGAGCTGAGCACAGCCTGAATCCCAGTCTGGTCAAGCAATATGTTTTTATATTTTATTAGTTGGTATTTCTACAGCTTCTTTGCCACGTGAATTTGCAGGTAAGCTGTCTGTAGATCTACAGTCATGGATGCACCCCTCATTTGGTGTCTTGTTACATATGTCTACAAAATCATCGCCTGTGTGACACTGTAAAAACTGGTTTGGCTTTCAAAAGTCCAACACTGGTCGTACTTTGTTCTTGGTCAGCTGCACCACTGCCATCAGAGGCAAGATTCCATCCTTCACTGGCTCCTCCCAAGGACTCAAAATTTCCTCATCAATCCACCATTGTACTTCAATATCAGTCATCCCTCACCCCCTTTCTGAGAGTCTTTTCGTAGCATCTGATTTTGTTCTTCAATATAGGTGAGACTCCTTTAAGGTACCCTTCTACCTCCCACTTTTGGCCTTCAATTTTCAACAGGAAGTCTTTGTCTTCAGTTGTACAAGGTGCCACCTTCTTGTCAAGGTCGATCTTTGTGGCAATACTGCCCTCCTTGGCCCTCATTGTCATTCCTACATCAATCCCCAGCATCTGATGGCTCTTCTCTCTCCACTCCATACTTGAGTCACATATTGCTCCAACTCTCACTTGTCTGGCAACAAACATGACTTCTCCAAGCTGTGTAATTGCATCCATTCACAACACCACTTCAGTTCCCTTTATGACTGTTCTGATAACAAGTACTTTTAGTCATATTGGAATGCCCTTCACCATCATTTCAACTTTCTGATTGCCCTCGCATTTGTCTCCATTTCATCAACTGTCATCAGGGCCATAGCTCCCTGTCTGAATCCTTTAACCAGGTCGGCTGTTACAATCATGGTTGAACAGCCAGAAACCATTAATGCTCTTGCATGTCTTCCTCTCAGCTAGACATCTACAATTGGCATACAGTTTGGGAGCACCATCACATTGATTGGGTGGCAGCTCACACAGGAGGTGCCCCTTGTCCGTTTCCCTGCTTGTATTGTCAGGCAATGTGTCCTGGTTCTTCATATTTGTAACAGGCTCCGTCTCTCCACAGTCCCTTGCAAGAAGGCCCAATTGCCCACACCTATAACAATACATCCTAGATGGTCCCCCATCCACTGTAGTCACCCCTAGACTCCTACATTTTCCCTTTTCTTTCAGCCAGTGGACTCTGATCCAGTAGGTCTCCCCTCTTCCTGGGTGAGTCATCATACTGGCATCTCAATCCTCGATCTCATGCAGGGCCTTTTGATTTCTCTGTTGTTATTGCAGCTAACAGCCTATCCCTCTGTGTCCTTATGAGAATTCTAGTACAGACTACCAATATGTCCATGCTCACATACTCAGCATCATCTATTTGCTGTAGCCCAGCAGATACTTGATCTGGGAAGCCATTCACAAACACCATTCTAACTCCTTGTTCCAAGCTTTCACGTTTAAGTCACAATAGTTCCTCTAATCTCTTAATTTCATTGGCAAACACATTGACCTGTTCTCCAGCCCAGTACGTTCTTTGTACCCAATTAAATTATTCAAATGCACTCTAAGCAAATGCCTCTTCAGGCCTCTTTTTCAGTTTTTCTGCATCTCTTCCATTTCTAAGTAGATGGCTAATGCATCACCTTCCAGATTAAGGGCAATATAGTTCGTGATGTCACTGACACCGGTTAAGTTAGCCACTAATTCTGCCTTTTGAAGCCATGTGATGACGTCTCCACTGCCATCAAATGGCTTTAGGGTTATGTTGCTCATCTTGAATAGTTCCCTCTTTGTGCTAGTCACTTTGATCCTGATGATGAAGAATCTTCTAGTTAGTTTCCCCTTCACTTGTAATGCCTATCAATCCTACAAATCCTACCTTAATAATTATTCTCTATATTTTTCTTCCACTGCACTTTTCTCGCTCCCTTCTCTCCCCTCATTCACTCAACACACACATTGCGCATACGCATTGGTCAACACCTGTTTGCCTTCTACTTGGTGACCTTTGACCCCCTGCTAGGGATGCCAACTGCACACCCATACTTGCACCACATTTATCACATTCATACCACATCTAGCATGTGGCAATCTCTTTCTGAACTGTTCAGTTGTCCATGAAAGTTAACTTGAAACTTTTAGCATAATGTTTGAATCCAAGCTGACATTTGAACAACACATTTGGTCCATGGCTCTTTCTGCTTTTTGTAAACTGGATATTCTAAGGAAGGTTTACAGAATATTCCATGATTGTTCCATTTTAGCCAGCTATTTTTTCCTGTTTTATTTTGCCGTTTTTGGAGTATTGGGCTCCTGTCTGATTGTCCACTGCCTCAGCTCACATGAGGCTGATTGGTTGTGTTTTCATATAGCTAACTTCTTATGTGATGGTGAGGTGTCGTGTAATCTTTGTCATTGTCACAGTGTCAGCATGATTTGTAAAATATATAAGATACAGTCAAATTCTATTCATCTATAGCATGATTGTGTTTCAAGCTGTGAGGTGTCATATGAGTATCATTAATGTTTCTTGCACACTTATGTTGGTTTGTGGACTTGCATGAACACTTGATATTTGAGAAGTGGATCATATCCTCAAGTTGAAACTAGCGGCTGACAGATTGCTGAAACAATTTTTTGATTAGCCATTCCTGTAATTTATGTGTAATCTTTTATGTGATATAGATTTATATTTCATTATATACTGTATTCCTGATAATTCCATTATCTTAGTCACAATCCATTTCTGTACTTCTCTTTTCTCTTATTTCTTTATTTTCTTTATTCTTTTCTTTTCTTCCTCTGTACATTTCATATATGTAGAGGTTGTAGGTTTTTCACTTAGTAAAAATCAAGGCAACTATTAATCAAATTTATTAATTGATGGATTAATTAAATATCTCTCAATCTACAAAATCATTCTCCTAGAGAAAATATTGGAAACTTTCATTCATTATTTCACTCTGAGTTTGTGTGTTTGTATTTTCTTATTTTTATATAACATAACTGTAATATAGAGGAAAGGAGTGAAATCCTGAGATCCTTTCTTTTTTCAGTAAAATATCTGGGGCAAAGACTTGGAGTTTGAAATAGACAAAAAAAAAAAAAAAATAATAATAATAATAATAATAATAATAATAATAATTAAGTATTTCAGGAGTATGTTGCTGGGAGGATGAAAAGAATGAGAAATGTGGAGGTGAGGCTGATAACAAAGGTGGAGAGTTGTCAGATACGGTAGATCATAAATTGCTGTAAGAGTTTAGGCATATGGAACAAATGAGTGAGGA
Organism: Oratosquilla oratoria; assembly: GCF_046742065.1. Classification (NCBI taxonomy): domain Eukaryota; kingdom Metazoa; phylum Arthropoda; class Malacostraca; order Stomatopoda; family Squillidae; genus Oratosquilla; species Oratosquilla oratoria. The sequence goes on from NW_027467539.1 coordinate 59,090, forward strand.
AGGACTAACAAAAAATGTGGAAAGCAGTAGTGGATGGAGTGAACTTGATGAAGTCCAAGACTGAAATGGATGGATAGAATGAAAGGGGTATTGAATACAAGAGGAATGTCAGTTGAACAAGGAATAGAGAGTACAAAAGATAATTTTTTTCTGTTAAGGTAGCAATGAATTTTGTTCCTGCTATTGATATTCTCCTGGTCATATGTCTTTCATTTTATGTGTAAGCTGTACCACTGCTATGAATCTTAATCTAGAACTGATTTTTTTTTTCTTCTTTTTCATCATCTCTTCATCCATGTAGTGAAAAACAGTTTTTATGCTCATCAGGAGTGTGTATATCTCACTCTTGAATATATGTTTTTATTTACAGTTTTTAATGCTGACTCAACATACAATCTCCTCTTAGCATCCATTCCTAAATGTCTATTTCTCATTACACTTTTTAATTCCCCAAGGCATTTACCCACTTCTCTCAATCTACATTCTAACTCCACCTCCACTTCTCCCTTTCCTGCCACATTTGCCTCCAAGTATCTAAAGCTATCCACTTCCTCCAGCCTCTCTCCCTTAATACTCACTTCCAATTTACTGCCATCCTCTCCACTTGTACACCTTATTACCTTACTTTTACCTATATATACATATGTATATATATATACAGTGTATGTATATATATATTTCATAATGCAACAGTAATCACATAAAACACGTGAATAAAGATTTTTGCTTGTAACCACGAGGAAATTAAAGATCGGAATACTGAACGTTTTCGTCTATTAAGACATTTTCAAAGTGTCTTAATAGATGAAAACGTTCAGTATTCCGATCTTTAATTTCCTCGTGGTTACAAGCAAAAATATTTCATAAATAGATAATGTACAGACTAACAGTGAGACAGATCACCATGCACAGGTCATTGTAAGATGTATAAACAATGGGGGATTCCCTGGGCTATGCCAAAGGGCTCAAGTTAGAGATGATAGAGTATAGCACCAATGAGGCAGAAGCATGAGAAACAACTACCTCCCACAGAAAAGAGGTAAACCATTTATATCAATATTCTTACAATATTGGTGATTTCAGTGAACATAACCCATGATATATAGTTTTCACAACTGCCACCTTGTCTAAAGGGAAAACAGCTCATCTACAGGATGGGGGTATTCCATAGCACATCACTATCACCCATGGCAACTCCATCATCAGAGAACACAGACCTCTATTATCATGTACAAAGAATCAAAAAAGGAGGTTGAGGACTATTTGAAAATTATAAGACATTAATAATAATAACATCTCTAAAACATAAGACATTAATTTTTCAATGATTTTGAAATTGGAATGCAGCAGTACATTTCAACCCCTTGGAAAGGGGTGGCTGAGTCAAAGGATACACCTATGCCCATCTTACACTCATCAAAACCCATTCATCACCACTCCAAGTATAGCATTTAATGGATTATCGGTGGCAGAAGAGAGACTAAATAGATTTTGATTTTTTTTATGTAAACTCCTGCTGTAGAAAATGCTTACCTACTTATAACTCTTATAGTCCTGAATGCATCATGTAGTCCTATTCCTTCAAAGACTTCAGTTATTTTCTTTCCAGAGATCCTTTACAGTGTAATGGAGAATGTGAACTATATTAAAAGAAATTTCCTTGTACCTGAAGACTGCCCATTGTGCAGCCAAATCACTGACCTAGAGTGGGCAAATCTGGGGCTTTGTATTTGAATAATTGTAGTGTACAGGATTGGAACTGTGCTTATGGGGTCACTTTTCTATTTCTCCATTTATCAAATTTTACCTAATCTTTATTTATATTGTTGTCCTGAATTATATTTTGCTCACAAAGTGACATAATTATCTATGTGAAAATCTGTGCTACCTAACATCTTTTAAGCAGTCTGTCACCTTCAGTTTTTGCTATGATCTTCTGTTCTTTCATTCCATACCAGCAGCTCCTTTATGTCCATACACTTTCTGTTCTAAATATCATTATATCACCTCAGTCTTTGCTCCTCCAATATGGACAATTCCAGTTTTTTACTCTCCTCATGTTTTCTCAGTCAATCCTGGGACCATTTTGGGTGATCTTTGTATTCTTTCTATTTTTCATATATTTTTCTTTCTGTGTGGTGACAACACCACTGCTGTATATTTCAATCTGTGGTGAATCAGGCTTTTACATGTTTTTCTCTGTCACATACTCATCCATGTAATGAAATGCTGTTCCTATGTTTCATTATTATATGTTCTGTTATTGTCTTCAGTGACACATAATTTCTAAAATTTCTAAATTCTTTTCTTGACTTTTGTAACCAATTCATCTTCCATTTTATAACTTTTTGAAAGGCTGCTTTTGCTTTGGCCCATTTCCAAGATTTTTAATTTCTTTATATTGAATTATCTTCAGTTTCTTTCTCTATTCATAAACCTTATTTAGGACTTCCTTGCATTTCTCTCGTCATGAACTAGGCATAATCTGCAAATAGTTTTGTGTAGCTATCTATTCCATTCATCATATCCTTAATATTCAAGAACATTACTGGTGCCAATATCAAGCCCTGTGATACCCCATTAGTTACCACTCTCCAATATGACATTAATCCTTTTCTTACTGTTCACACACATCTATTATATAGAAAGTCTTTCATCTATTCTATTGTGCCCCCTTCAAGTCCTACATTTTTCATCTATCATAGTATCTCTTGTGCAGCAACTTGTTAGAAACTTTTCCCAAGTCCAGGTACACACCATCAACCCAACCCTCTCTCTTATTTACCTAGTTGTATTTACCTAGTTGTATTTTGCGGGAAGGGGAGCTATGCTCGTGTTGTCCCGCCTTTGTATCTTGCAGTGTCTAGTTTGTTTTTAAACTCATGAATGGTTTTTGCGCATACTATTTCATTGTCCAGTTTGTTCCAAGTGTCCAAAACTCTATGAGGAAAACTGTTTTTCTTCAGTTCTCTTCTATAGCTATGTTTTTTTATTTTCTTTCCATGTCCTCTTGTGTTTCTTTTGTCCCAGTTAAGTAAGTTCTCACTATCGAGTACCTCTGTGCCTTTCATGATTCTGTAGATGGTCAATAGGTCACCTCTCTCTCTTCTTTGCTCCAGTGTCGGTAACTCCAGTTTAGCCAATCTCTCTTCGTATGATAGGTTTGCAAGTGCAGGTGCCATTTTTGTAGCTGCTCTTTGGATTCTTTCTATTTTCTTTATATTCTTTTTGGTACTGGGGGACCACAATGTCGCTTGCAGTACTTAATGTGCTCTCAAATGAAAACTTGAAATAATGGTTACATATACCTTTCTTTTTCTAAATATGAGCTGATCATCAATTAAGGAAAGGAACAACACTTGTTGGGTTCATCTCCTACTCTTCAATTTATCAGACCTAGCCTCAAACTCATGTACTGTTCCAACATTATATCGTTGATTTCCAGTTATATTGTGTGTGTTTTTGAGATGAAATGACTAAGTATGGTAAGGGTTACAAGGTTGGATAGAGTGAGAAACAAGGAGGTGAGGAAAAGAGCTGGAATGGAAAAGGAGATGGCAGATAGAGCTGATGAAAGAGTATTGAAATGGTTTGGACACATGGAAAGAATGAGTGAAGAAAGATTAGTAAAAGTTGTAGAAAACAGAGGTGGAGGGAGTAAACTTGAGGAAATGAGAGAGATGGATATGATTAGATGGGATGAGCAAGAGGATTATATCAGTTGAGCAAGGAAGGGAGAAGGCAGAAGATAAGGGTGGGTAGAGAATGGCTGTATATAGATGATACTGTGATGCAAAGAAGGGGGGGTAGGGGATGGTTATGTATGAATGATATTTTGGTGCAGCCTAAAGGGGTTTCTCCCTGTCTTCTCTTTTTCTGCATGAGGGGACAGAGTTGGGGTTGCCGATTGAGTAAAGCCGCCTTGCTGTGGGTGTGGTGTGTCTTGCTGCATTGTTTCTGACCCAGGGCAGTAGGCAGGATATAGGGATGATCCATCATCCGTGAGGAGCTAAGATGAGAGGGAAGAAAAGGTGGTGGATGGGAGTGGAATAGGTGGGACTGGGTACTTGCCTTTTGACTGGGGTACCTCCCTTGTAAGGAGGGAAAAGTCCATGGTATATACTGTAGATAGATTGTGTGTGTGTGTGCGTGTAATAACCAGAGCTGGGCGTGTTACCACCAGACAGGTAGTACATTGCCAAAAAATCTGGGGTGCATTTTCGTCAATGCATTACTGATTTTAATTGACTTAGAGTAGTCTGCATTACTGTGTATATCTATATGTATATACACATACACAGTATGTATACACAGATTTTTTGGTAATGCACTGCCTGTCCAGCGGTAACATGCCCAGCTCTAGTATTTACCTAATTGTACCTAATTGTAGTATACAGGAAAGGAGCAATGCTTGTGTGGTGTGTGTTTACCTAATTATATTTACCTAACTGTAATATGCTGGAAAGGAGGTAAAACCATGGGGGTACTATCTCTAATTACTATACTAAGTTTTGAATTCACTTATGGCTTTAGCTTGGGCTATAACTTTCTAAGTTATCACAGGAATTGGTGCATCTTTATGAAAAAATGTGTTTCTTGACATTCCTTAGATTCTGTGTGTGTGTATTTGCCAAATTATATTTACCTAATTGTAGTATACAGGAAAGGATTAATGCTCTTGGGGTCCTGTCTCTTACTCTCAAATTTTCATGCCTAACTTCAAATGTATGGGTTCAACTTATGTTATATACTTATTTTCCTGTGTGTGTGTGTTTATGTGATTCATCATGGTCTTGGATCACGGGCTGGACTCGTGTTTGACAGCTTTTATCCTTTTGCATGGAAGATCTTATATATTGCCCAATCTATAGGTAATGTCTCATAGTGTCAGTGAATTTTTTTAAAGCTGTAGTGTGGCTCAAACTTGGAACATCTAGCATGGAAATTCAAAAAACTTACGCTTCAGCAAGCTACATGTGTGTGTATTTACCTAGTATCATATTGGAAGGGGAGCTATGCTCATGGTGTCCCATCTCTGTATCTCGCCATATCTAATTTGCTCTCAGATTATATTGTTTTTGCACACACTATTGTTTTGTCTCGTTTGTTCCATAAATCCACCATTCTGGGGAAAGCTGTTCTTTTTCAGGTCTCTTCTATAACTGTTCTTTTTGAGCTTCCTTCCATGTCCTTGTGTGTTTCTCTTATCCCAATTTAATAAGTTTTCTCTATCAAGGACTTCTATACCTCTCATAATTCTGTAGATGGTCAACAAGTCACCTCTTTCTCTTCTTTATTCCAGAGTTGGTAATTCTAATTTTGACAATCTTTCTTCATATGACAGTTTTGATAGTGTTGGAGCCATCTTTGTAATTGCTCTCTGGATTCTGTCAAACTTCCTTATATTCTTTTTAGTACTGGGTGACCATAGTGTCACTGTGTACACCAATTTTGGCCTTAACAGTGTGACTAGTATTTCCTTCATCCAAGTTAGTAAAAACTACTTTTATTGATCTTGGCAAGTTATAGGTTTCGCTGACAATTTTGTTTATATATTTGTCAGGGGACATATCTTGTGATGATCACCCCCAGGTCTTTTTCAGATTCCACTACCTTTACTTCTTTTTCACCAATTTTATATTGTCCTGATATTGTTTTTTTACTTTTTCCAAATTCTATTATGCTATATTTATTAATGTTGAAGTCCACTTCCCACTTCTGACTCCATTCCCAAATCCCATTCATATCTCTCTGTAGTGAGTCACAGTCTGTTTCAGTATTCACTTTCTTTAACAATTTTGCATCATCTGCAAAGAAGCTCATGTGTGTGTGTTTACATATGTATGTTTTATTGAACTGACCTAATTGTAATACACAAGAAAAGGGCAACATTTGTGGGGTCTCTCTCTCTCGCTTTTTAACCAACTACCTTTCTTTTTTTTTAATTCACTTATGATTTCAGTTTGGGCTATGTCATCTGAGCTATTCCAGGAGTTTACAGATCTTCTCTCAGTTTTACCTACCACCTTTAATGACCTGAACATGACTGTCAAGTAATTTTTTCTTAAATGACATCAGGTTCAATGCTTATACTCTCTTATACATTTTAACTGCAAGGCTGGGAACCAATTTAGTTGCTGCTCTCTTAGTTTGCTTAGTTGTAATATACAAAATAAGAGCTATGGTCATAGGATGTCTCTGCATTTCCAGCGGTCAATGCAAATTGTCCAATATTGTTTAACAGTTCTTCTTTCATCCAAACTATCTCATGAATCAATAATTCTGTGTGGAAAACTATCTTTTAATGCCCTTCAAACATTAACTCTTTTGTAAATTTCATCTCATGGCCTCAAGTTTCCCTTTGTTCTTGCACTAATGGGCCCTCTTTATCAAATAAGTCCGCACCTTTCATGGCTTGAATTTAATCTCACAGTCTTGTGTTTATCATTCATTTTATGCAGAGATCACTCTGTTGCTATACATTCTGATCTAGGGTAGATCAGGCATTGGTTTATTTTTTCATTTACTATATATATATATATATATATATATATATATATATATATAAATATATATATATATATATATATATATATATATATATATATATATATATATATATATGCAATAAAAACACTAGGAACATGTGTTTACACTGAAGATGTAATATATGAAAGCACTCTGCCCCGTTTGTTTATTTTCTTAAGTGATTACCTTGCATATATATATATGTTTTTTTTCCATCTTGTCCATGTAGTAAAAAACTACTTTTATGTTAACCAGTAGTGTGTATGTTTCACCCTAGTGTGTATGTGTCTGTATGTATATGTATGTAAGTTTGGCTTTTTTTCCTTCATGGTGTGTTATCTGTACTACCTGTATGATTGTAAAGATTGAGAAGGAAGGTCACAATCATAGTCTTTGATGGATCATGTAACAGAATTACTTTTGGATAGACTAGGGGTTCAATCTCTCACCCTATCCATATGCAACGAGAGAGAACATGCTTTGGGGAAGGATGCCAAATATTGCTAATTTTTTAAACTAATATGTGGCACAGGGTTATTGATCATCAGTTGTCACATTATTTTTTCACATAAGATTTGAAAATTAGGTATTGATGTCTCACTTATTCACAAGTATCTAAATAAGCACTACATAAACTTAAATATGCTCAAACACTGATTTATGTTTTTTTTAGTAATATGCTCATCATATATTATGGTTAATACTGTGATACATAGCAGTATTTAGGGTAAAAATACATTTCAACATTAATGTTTGTAATTTATCCGATGGATATAAAAATGCTTGGATCTGAATGTTGAAGACAAATGTATACATATTATCTCCATAATAATTTTTGGCCAGCCAGCCTCAATAGCTGAAATGTTGTTACAGCTATGCTTGACACTGCCAGATGTAGGATGATCAAAACTTGGTAAGAGAATGGGATATTCAAATATAGTACATAATGTCATAAAGAATTTTTGGGGCTTATTTGATATATTTCCCATCTTTGTGTGGGATGTTGCAGACTGAACTGGCAAATTTCAGAATGAAAAATTGTCAAAGGCTTCTTTTGAATTTTTATGCTTGTAAAACATATCATACAGGTCTCAGTGAAAAGAATTTATGAAGATGCTTTTGGGAATGGTGAATGTACTTAAAATAAAGCATAAATTATAAAATATCTTGAGTTTTCATAATTTTATATATTTCTTCACTCTGATGCTATTGGTTACAAAGGAGCTGATCAAAGTATTCTATTGTAATGTTTATTTCTATACATATCCCTGTGAAAACATCTTGTAAAGAAAACTATACACATTTCCTTAATATATAGAAAACAGAACTACAACAACTATTCTTATTTGTTCCTAATGTATATTTATTTCCAGACAGTTTTTACCATGTGACTTTAACCAAGCAAGTCATACTTCAGTTGTAACATAAATTAGTATAGGATAGATATGAGTTAAGTACAGATCATGAAAGGTGTAAGTCTCCTCTATTTATATATCCATGATTAACTCAAAAATAGTAAAAGTGGTAGCAATGCCCCTCTGTTTCTGGACACCTAATATAAGCTTTTGAACTCATGGGTTCACATCACTATTATACTTTATAGCTGCACCCTTTTATATTCATATGTATATATATTAACTGGCAACTGTGAGAAATTTGAAGTACTGGTCAAGAAAAATGTTCAGGTTAACTGGAAAAAAAGAATAAATAGATAAACAAAATAAATACATACATATACCAAGGCTTTTTCCCCCTTCCAAGGGAGGTAGCCACAAAAGGAAAGGCATAAAAACACTCCCACCCATTTCATCCCTAAATACACTCCACACCCCTCCCACCCTTCCTCTCATCTGAGCACCTCCTGGATGACGGGTCATCCCTGAACCCTGCCCACCGCCCTGGGTCAGAAGCAGTGTCGCAAGACACAGTACATCCACAGCAAGGCCGCTTCATTTAATCGGCGACCCCCCCTCTCCGTCCCCCTTTGCATATAAGGAGAGGACGGGGAGAAATCCCTTCGGGCTGCGTCAAAATTTACTCACACATACTACCCCACCCCCCACCCCCCTGCCTATTCCTCCTCATGCAGTCACAACATCATCCATATACAACCATTCTCCACTCACCTCTGTCTTCCGTCCTCTCCCTTCCTTCCTCAACAGACATTCCCCTCTTCCCCAAAGCCCCCTTCACCCCATCCATCCACCTCATCCTAGGACGTCCCCTCATGTTCACTCCCTCCACATCTGCCTTCCATACCTCTTTTACTAGTCTTTCTTCACTCATTCTTTCCATGTGTCCAAACCATCCTAATATTCTTTCATCAACCCTCTCTCCCAAATCCTTTTTCACCCCTGTTCTCCTCCTCACCTCCTCATTTCTCACTCTATCTAGCCTAGTAACCCCCACCATACTTCTCAGACACCTCATCTCAAACACATTCAAACTCCTTCTCTCTTCTTCTCTTATGTTCCACGTTTCTGCCCCATACAGTGCTGTTGGCACAATCACTCCTTCATACTAAAGGAAGAAATAGACATAGAGAGGAACGAAAAGCATAGGAAAGGAAGACTGAGGTACAACAAAACAGACTTTACAAAACTAAAGACATTCTTCCGGAATGCAAACTGGGAAATATTTTACAGGGAAGAAACAGCAGTGGAAGAGAAATGGAATATATTGATGGAAAACTACAATGAAGGGGTAAACAGGCATGTACCAAGACAAAAGCGAGAGAGAGAGTACATTAAATGTTGGTTCAACAAAAGATGCAGTGAGGCAAAAGACAGAAGGGACAAAGCTTGGAAAAAGTGGAGAAAAGACAAAAAACAAAGCAAATGGCAAATTTATGTTAACTATAGAAATGAGTATGTTAATGTGAGAAGAGAGGAGAAAAGGAACCATGAGAAGGATATTATAGACAAATGCAAAGAGCAACCCAAACTATTCTATCGGTATGTGAATGGTAAACTTAAAAACAAACAGGAATTGGTGAAACTATGCCAAGGAAACATAGAATACACAGAAGATTTAGAGATGGCTGAAGTCATGAACAATCACTTTAAATCTGTTTTCACCAGAGAGAAAATACCGAATTGTGACATAGACAAAAACAAGAAATCTCCCCTCATGAATGAGTTTACAGCATCACTAAAGGAAATATCAGAACATTTATCAAGGCTGGATGTCAGAAAATCACATGGCCCGGACGGTATTGCAAATTGGATTCTAAAGGAGTGCAAAGAAGAACTAACAGACAAAATACACATCTTAATAAACAGCTCACTCAAAGAAGGAAAGATACCCGAGGACTGGAAAAACGCTAACATTGTACCAATACACAAAGGAGGAAACAAAGAAGAACCCACCAACTATAGGCCAGTATCACTAACAAGCACCATTGCCAAAATTTGTGAGAAAATAATCAAGAATAGATGGGTAAAACATCTGGAAGACAATGACATATTAAACCCAAGACAATTCGGATTCAGACAAGGAAGATCATGCTCCACAAACTTAATATGCTTTTACTCAAGACTAATAGACATAGTGCAAGAAAGAAATGGATGGGCTGATTGTGCATTCCTAGACTTGCAAAAAGCCTTTGACAAAGTACCACACAGAAAACTACTAAAAAAACTGGAACACATAGGAGGAATACAGGGAAACCTACTAAAATGGATAGAGGACTTTCTGACTGGTAGAAAGATGAGAGTAGTGCTCAGAGAAAAATATTCAGACTGGAAAGAGGTGATCAGTGGAGTACCGCAAGGATCTGTGCTGGCACCAATAATGTTTGCTATCTATATGAATGACATGGATGAGGACGTGAACTGCTACATGAGCTTCTTTGCCGATGACGCCAAACTGCTAAGGAAAATAGAAACTGATGAGGACTGTGAAGCACTGCAAGAAGACCTAAATAGGGTATGGAACTGGAGTCAGAAATGGGAAGTGGACTTTAATACTAAGAAGTGTAGCATAATGGAGTTTGGAAAAAGCAAAAACAGAATATCAGGAAAATATACAATTGGAACCAAAGAAGTAAAGAAAGTAGGATCCGAAAAAGATTTGGGAGTAATTATCACGAACGACTTGTCCTATGATATACAGATTAACAAAATTGTCGGGGAGACTTACAATTTGCTAAGATCAATAAAAGTGGCGTTTACATACTTGGACGAAGACATGATGAAAAAAATATTGGTTACATTGATAAGGCCTAGATTAGAGTATGCAGCGACATTGTGGTCCCCCAGTACCAAAAAGAATATAAAGAAAATAGAAAGAATCCAAAGAGCAGCTACAAAAATGGCACCTGCACTTGCAAACCTATCATACAAAGAGAGATTGGCTAAACTGGAGTTACCGACACTGGAGCAAAGAAGAGAGAGAGGTGACCTATTGACCATCTACAGAATCATGAAAGGCACAGAGGTACTCGATAGTGAGAACTTACTTAACTGGGACAAAAGAAACACAAGAGGACATGGAAAGAAAATAAAAAAACATAGCTATAGAAGAGAACTGAAGAAAAACAGTTTTCCTCATAGAGTTTTGGACACTTGGAACAAACTGGACAATGAAATAGTATGCGCAAAAACCATTCATGAGTTTAAAAACAAACTAGACACTGCAAGATACAAAGGCGGGACAACACGAGCATAGCTCCCCTTCCCGCAAAATACAACTAGGTAAATACAACTAGGTAAATAAATACAGTCTCCTCTTCGCATCCATTCCCAAATGTCTATTTCTCATTACACTCTTTAAACCACCAAGGCATTTACTCGCTTCTCTCAATCTACATTCTACCTCCACCTTCACTCCACCTTTTCCTGCTACACTTGCACCCAAGTATCTAAAACTATAAATAAATAAAATAAAGATACATATACCAAAAGGCCCTTTCTCTCTTAAATGGGGAGTGGCCCAACCAAGGCAGATGTCCACTTCTGATTCATCCCACACCCATATGTCCCCTGTCCACTGCTCTGTTCATTGGTAATGCAGCAAGACAATGCACCTCCACAGCAGATAAATACACAAGACAAACTACTGTATAAGTATACATAAAACAAAAGGCCCTTTTCCCTTTACAAGGAGGGTGACCCAGCCAAGGCATACACACACCCTACATGCATCCAACACCCATTTGTTGTTGTATCTTAGCATCTGGTGGATGAAGGGTTATCCCTGTCCCCCACCCTACCTCAGTCAAAAGCAGTGCGACAAGACATCACACAGCAGGGACCAACAGCCTATGCTGGTTTACTCCCACCACTTCATTACACTGTAACCCTCCCCCGTAATCCACTCAAGAATTTACAGACAAGAAGAAATCCTTTAGGCTGCATCAATTCATCATCCATTCATAACCACTCTCCACTCACATCTATATCTCTTTTCCCTACATGACAAACATTCCCCTTTTACCCAAGACCCACTTTGCTCCATCCATCCCATTGTTGGTCTCCCCATCAGGTTCATTCCATCTATCTCTACCTTCCACACAATTTTGCCATTACTTCACTCATTCTTTCCATGTGCACAAACCATCCCATTATTCTTTGATCAATCCTTCTGTTAGCTCTCTTTCCACCCCTGCTCTCCCTCACCTCAGTTAGTACTCTACCCATCCTTGTAACCCTTACTGTATTTCTTAAACATTTTATCTCAAACTCATTTAGGCTCCTCCTCACTGTCTCATTTAAATCATACATTTACTCTCTGGCACAATGTCATGGGCACACACTATAATCAAATGCTCGCTCAAAGAAGGAAAGGTACCACAAGACTGGAAAAATGCAAACATTGTACCAATATATAAAGCACAGTAGGTAAAATATGTGAGAAAGTGATCAAAAGTAGATGGGTTATCTGGGAGAAAAATCTATACTAAACCCAAACCAATTTGGATTTAGACAAGGAAGATCATGTACAACAAACCTGATCTGCTTCTAATCAAGACTAATAGATATAACAGATGAGAGGGATGGATGGGCAAACTGTGCCTATCTGGCCCTACAAAAGGCATTTGACAAAGTAACACACAAGAAATTAATAAGAAAATTGGAATCAATAGGTGGCATCACAGGTAAGCTATTAGAATGGATGGAAGACTGGGAGAAAAATTAGGGTAGTAATTAGAGACAAATACTCGAAATACGAAGAAATGATAAGTGGTGTTCCACAAGGGTCGGTGCTGGCTCCAATCATGTTTGCCATATACTTAAATGACATGGATGAAGGAGTTGAATGTTATATGAATTTCTTCGCAGATGATGCAAAAATACTAAAGAAAGTAAGAACAGAGGAGGACTGTGATTCATTGCAATCAGACCTGGACAAAATCTGGAAATGGACTCAAAAATGGGAAGTGAACTTCAATATCAAGAAGTGTAGCACAATGGAGTCTGGAAAAAGTAAAAACAGAATTTAAAAAATTTATAAAATTGGTAAAGAAGAAATAAAGAAAGTGCACTCAGAAAGGGACCTTGGAGTAATAATCAGCAAAGACATGACACCGGATAAACATATAAACAAAATAGTCAGAGAAACCTTCAACCTATTAAGGTCAATGAAAGTGGCATTTGATTATTTGCTTAAAAGTGGCAGTCTGCCGACAAGATTGACTAGATAAACACCATATGAGGACGGAGCCTTTATTTGTACGACGTTTCGCTTATTACAGCTTTTTCAAGTACAAGTTGAGATACAAATGCTTGAGATTAAATAAGGGGAAAGGAGGGAACGGGGAGAGAAAAAAGGGGGGGGGGAGGAAGAGGATTAGACCAAAACTGGAATACAGAGTGACACTATGGTCACCCAATACACAAAAGAATATAAGGAAACTAGAAAGAATACAAAGTTGGCACCAGCTCTTTCCAAATTAACATATGAACAAAGACTATCGAAATTGGAACTACCAACACTGGAGCAGAGAAGAGAAAGAGGTGATCTACTATCTATAGAATCATGAAAGGAATGGAACTCCTTAATAAGAATGACTTACTAAAAAATGACAATGGAAAAACAAGAGGTCATGAAAAGAAACTCAAAAAGGATAACTATAGAAGAGATAGGAAAAAGAATAGCTTCTCACACAGAGTGCTGGATACCTGGAATAACTTAGATAAAGAAACAGTGTGTGTAAATACTATTTAAGATTTTAAGAAAAAACATGATGCTGAAAGATACAAAGATGGGTCACCACGAGCATAGCTCCCTTTCTGCACAATACAACTAGGTAAATACAATCACCCCTTCAGGGTGAGGGAGTGAATAAATACATAGCACAACAAAAAAATGAAAGAACATACATAAAAAGCTGGTACAACAAAAAATGTAATGAGGCTAAGGATAAAAGAGACAAAGGTTGGAAGAAATGGAAAAAAGACAAGAAAACAAGCAAACGGCAAATGTACATCAAATTAAGAAAAGAGAAACTACAAAAAAATAATAGAAAAATGCAAGGAAGAACCCAAACTATTTTACAGGTATGTAAATGGTAAACTGAAGAACAAGAAATAGAAAAGCTGTGCCAAGGTAAATATGAATATACAGAAGAACTGGAAATGGCTGAAATTAGGAACCACTTCAAATCAGTATTCATAATAGAAAACTCACCTAACTGTGAGGAAATAGAGAGATATTCCCCTCAATGAAAGAAATAATTGTAACACAGAAGGAAATCAGTGACCAAATCAAAAGCCTTGAAGTCAGAAAATCACATGGTCCAGACGGAATTGCAAATTGGATACTGAAAGAATGCATGGAAGAATTAACAGATAAAATATACAATATAATCAAATATTCACTTCAACAAGGAAAGGTGCCACAGGACTGGAAGAATGCAAACATTGTACCAATTTATAAGGGAGGAAACAAGGAAGATCCATCAAATTACAGACTGGTCTCCATGACAAGCACAGTAGCAAAAATTTGGGAAAAGGTCATCAAAAATAGATGGGTTAAACATTTGGAAGAAAAAACTACACTGAATCCATATCGATTTGGATTCAGACAAGGGAGATCATGTACAACATACTTGATCTGCTTCTACACAAGGTTAATAGATATAATACAGGAGAGAGATGGTTGGGCAGACTGTCCCTTTCTGGACCTACAAAAGGCATTTGATAAGGAACCATACAAGAAACTAATAAGGAAAATAGAGTTAGGTGGCATCAGAGGAAAATTATTGGAATGGATGATAGACTTCCTGACTGGGAGGAAAATGAGAGTAGTAATTAGAGATAAATTCTCAAATTGGGAAGAAATGATAAGTGGTGTCCCGTAGGGATCAGTACTGGCCCCAATCATGTTTGCCATTTACATAAATGACATGGATGAAGGAGTAGAGTGTTATATAAATTTCTTTGCAGATGACACAAAAATACCAAAGAAAGTAAGAACGGAGGATTGCAACTCATTACAGTAAGACTTGGACAAGGTCTGGAAATGGACTCAAAAGTGGGAAGCAAAATTCAATATCAAGAAATGTAGTATAATGGAATTTGGAAAAAGTAAAAACAGAATATCAAGAGATTATAAATTGGTGAAGAAGAGGTAAAAAAAGTAAACTCAGAAAAAGACCTTGGAGTGATGATCGGCAAAGACATGACACTGGACAAACATGTTAATAAAATAGTTGGAGAAACTTACAATTTATTGAGGTCAATAAAAGTGGCATTTGTCTATTTGGATGAGGAAGAGGTAATTGTGCTGACAGCACTGTATGGGGCAGAAACATGGAACATAAGAGAGGAAGAGAGGAGTTTGAATGTGTTTGAGATGAGGAGTCTGAGAAGTATGATAGGGGTTACTAGGCTGGGGTATTGGCTGCATGTTATTCTGGCAAAGTAGCATACAGTTGATACTTTAGGGTCTATATGGGACGCCCCTACGGACCAATGCCACACATCATTTTGTCTGTGATAGAGGCTCTGTACATAGAGAAATGATGACTTTTATACTACAACTGTCCCTCTGTTATGCTGTCCCCCAACCCCTTGTTACTGTCCTGTACCATTTCTCTGAATATTCATTTCCTTTTTTCGCCTACCTATCCTGTGGTGGGGGAAAAGAATACTGCCACCGAGTATTTCCACTTGAGTTGTAAAAGGCGACAAAAAAGGGAAGGGGGATGGGATTAGGAGTCCTACTACCTGTAGCCCCAAAAGGGGACATTCCTAAAAAAGAAAGTAAAGCCATAAGAGGGTCTTTTAATGTGCGTGGATGTGGTACAGATGAGAGTAAAAGGGAAGAGATAGGCAGTATGTTTGTGAGAAGAAAGATGGATGTACTGGCTTTGAGTGAAACTAAAATGAAAGGAAAGGGCAACTGTGAGTTTGGGAGTGTAGCTGGGAGGTACTCAGGAGTGAAAAGGGGACGAGGGAGAGAAGGGGTGGCTATACTAGTAAGTGAAGAGATAAGTAAGCGGGTAGTGGAGTGGAAGGAGGTGTCATCAAGGTTGATGTGGATGAAGGTGAAGCTGGGAAAGGAGATGTGGGTTTTTGTAAGTGCGTATGGGCCTGGTAGTGAGAAGAATGTAGAGGAAAGGGAGGCATTTTGGGTAGATATAAATGAGTGCATAGAGGGATTAGGGAGAAATGTCAATGTAGTTGTATTGGGAGACCTTAATGCTAGGGTAGGAAATGAACCAATTGACGGAGTGATTGGGAAGTATGGAGTTCGAGGCAAAAATCATAGTGGAGAATTGATGGTGGAGATGTGTCTTGAGAGTTGATGATAGCAAATACAGTGTTTAAGAAGAAAGTCAAGCATAAGTAAACATGGGAGAGGGTGATGGATGGAAGGGTGGCAGATAGAGCATTAATGGACTATATAGTGGTGACCAGGAGTATGGTAGGAAGAGTTAAGGATGTACATGTTCTAAGGGGAGAGAGTGGGGGAATATCACATCATTTCCTGGTGGAAGGTAAATTGAGAATGGAGAATAGGTGGAGAAAGAGGAAAAGGGCAGAAGGTAGGGAGGTACTTAGAGTGAACTGCTTAAATGAGGAAAAAAAGGAGAATGAGTATAAGAAGAAGTTGAGAGAGGAGTGGGAGAGAATAAAGGATAGAATAGAACTAGGAGTGGAGGAGGAATGGGGATGGTTCAAGGAGGGAGTCATAAGGTGTGCAGAGATGGTGTGTGGAACAAGGAGGGCGGGAGGAAATAGAAAGAAGGGTAGTGAGTGGTGGGATGAGGAAGCAAAGAAGGGTGTAAAAGAGAAGCAGGCATTCATAGATTGGCTATAAATTAGGATGAGGGAATTGTATGAGAGGTACAAAGTAAAGAGAAAGGAAGTTAAGCATAAGATAAAGGAAGCAAAGAGGAGAGCAGATGTGAAATGGGGAAAGAGTATGACAGAAAATTTTGAAAGTAATAAAAAGATGTTTTGGTAGGAAGTTAAAAGAGGAAGAGGAGGCGAATCAAGTAGAGAAGAAAAGGTAAAAGATGCAGATGGAGAGATGATAATGGAAGAGAAGGCAGTGAGAGGAAGGTGGGCAGAGTATTTTAGGGAGTTGCTAAATGTGAAGGAGGATAGGGAAGGAAAGGTAGTTGCAGTGGGAAGCACTAAGAAAATGAGAGTGATGAGTGAGGAAAATGGAGGAGAAATAGGGAAGGATGAAGTGAAAGCAGCTGTTAAGATGATGAGAGCAGGTAAGGCACCTGGGTTGGATGGATGCCATGCAGAATGTCTGAGGAAAGGAGGTACAGTTATGGTGGACTGGCTGGTGAGGTTATTTAATGTTTACTTAAGAGAGGGTAGAGTGCCAGAGGACTGGAGGAGTGCCTGTATAGTTCCGCTTTACAAAGGAAAGGGGGACAAGTGTGAGTGTAGTAGTTACAGAGGGATCAGCTTGTTGAGTGTAGTTGGGAAGGCTTATGGGAGGGTCTTGATTGACAGGATTAGGAGAGGAACAGAGGGAGTAATTGGTGAGGAACAGTGTGGTTTTAGGACAGGTAGGGGATGTGTAGATCAGATTTTTGTGGTAAGACAGATATGTGAGAAAGCTATAGGAAAAGGAAAGGATGTTTTTTGGGCTTCTATAAATCTGGAAAAGGCTTATGACGGTAGACAGGAAGACACTGTGGGAGGTACTGCAGATATATGGGATAGGAGGAAAGCTGTTAAGAGCAGTCAAGAGTTTTATGATAGTAGAGCTTGCGTTAGGATTAGAGATGGAGAGAGTGAATGGTTTGAGGTAAAGGTGGGACTTCGTCAGGGGTGTGTTATGTCGCTCTGGCTGTTCAATCTTTACATGGATGGGGTGGTGCGAGAGGTGAATGCAAGGGTAGTGGGTCAGGGGTTGGAGATGATTAAAGAAAATGGAGAAAAGTGGGAGGTGAGCCAGCTGTTGTTTGCTGACGACACTGCGCTTGTAGCAGGATCAGAGGAGGGATTCAGGAAGTTAATGACAGAGTTTGAGAAGGTGCGTGAAAGAAAGAAGCTGAAGATAAATGTGGGCAAAAGTAAGGTGATGAAATGTACAAGGGGAGAGAGTGACAGTAGGCTGGAAGTGAGCATTAAGGGTGAGAAACACTGGAGTAAGTGGATAGTTTCAGATACTTGGGTGCAAATGTGACAGGAAAGGGAGGAGTGGGGGTGGAGGTAGAATGTAGATTGAGAGAACCAAGTAAATGCCTTGGTGGATTAAAAAGTGTAATGAGAAATAGACATTTGGGAATGGATGCTAAGAGGAGGTTATATTTACCTAGTTGTATTTTGCGGGAAGGGGAGCTATGCTTGTGGTGTCCCGCCTTTGTATCTCGCAGTGTCTAGTTTACTTTTAAACTCATGAATGGTTTTTGCGCATACTATTTCATTATCCAGTTTGTTCCAAGTGTCCAAAACTCTATGTGCAAAACTGTTTTTCTTCAGTTCTCTTCTGTAGCAATGTTTTTTTTATTTTCTTTCCATGTCCTCTTGTGTTTCTCTTGTCCCAGTTTAGTAAGTCCTCTCTAATGAGTATCTCTGTGCCTTTCATGATTCTGTAGATGGTCAGTAGGTCACCTCTCTCTCTTCTTTGCTCCAGAGTCGGTAACTCCAGTTTAGCCAATCTCTCCTCATATGATAGGTTTGCAAGTGCAGGTGCCATTTTTGTTGCTGCTCTCTGGATTCTTTCTATTTTCTTTATATTCTTTTTGGTACTGGGTGTCCACAATGTTGCCGCATACTCTAGTCTAGGCCTTATCAATGTAACCAATATTTTTTTTATCATGTCTTCGTCCAAGTATGCAAATGCCACTTTTATTGATCTTAGCAAGTTGTAAGCCTCCCCAACAATTTTGTTAATCTGTTTATCATAGGACAAGTCGTTTGTGATAATTACCCCCAAATCTTTTTCGGATCCTGCCTTCTTTACCTCCTTGGTTCCAATTGTATATTTTCCTGATATTCTGTTTTTGCTTTTTCCAAACTCCATTATGCTACACTTCTTAGTATTAAAGTCCACTTCCCATTTCTGACTCCAGTTCCATACCTTATTCAGGTCTTCCTGTAGTGCTTCACAGATGGGAGTGATTGTGCCAACAGCAATGTACGGGGTAGAAACATGGAACATGAGAGAGGAAGAGAGAAGGAGTTTGAATGTGTTTGAGATGAAATGTCTGAGAAGTATGATAGGGGTTACTAAGCTAGATAGGGTGAGAAATGAGGAGGTGAGGAGGAGAACACTGGTGGAAAGGGAGCTGGGAGATAGGGTTGATGAAAGAGTATTAGGATGGTTTGGACACATGGAAAGAATGAGTGAAGAAAGATTAGTAAAAGAAGTGTGGAAGGCGGAGGTGGAAGGAGTGAATATGAGGGGGCGTCCTAGGATGAGATGGATGGATGGGGTGAAAGGGGCATTACAAAAGAGAGGAATGTCTGTAGAGGAAGGACGGGAGAGGACAGAAGACAGGGGTGAATGGAGAAGGGTTGTGTATAGATGAGGCTGTGATGTATGAGGGGGAGTGGGTGGGGGATGGGGGGTGAGGAAGTATGTATGAGAAAAAATTTGACACAGCCTGGAGGGATTTCTCCCTGTCTTCTCCTTTCCTGCATGAGGGGACGGAGAGGGGGGGGTCACCGAATTTATGAAGCGGCCTTGCTGTGGAAGTGCTGTGTCTTGCGACACTGCTTCTGACCCAGGGCAGTGGACAGGATGCAGGGATGACCCATCATCCAGGAGGTGCCAAGATAGGAAGGAGGGTGGAGGGTAGTAGAATATATGGGAAATGAAATGGGTGGGAGTGATTTCTATGCCTTTTTCTTTTTGGCTACTCCCCGTGTAAGGGGGAAAAAGCCTTTGGTATATGTATGAACTAGGCTGGATAGAGTGAGAAATGAGGAGGTGAGGAGGAGAACGGGGGTGGAAAGGGAGTTGGGAGAAAGGGTGGATGAAAGAGTATTGGGATGTTTTGGACACATGGAAAGAATGAGCAAAGAATGACTAGTAAAAGAGGTATGGAAGGCAGATGTGGAGGGAGTGAACATGAGGGGTCGACCTAGGATGAGATGGATGGATGGAGTAAAAGGGGCTTTGGGGAAGAGAGGAATGTCTGTTGAGGAAGGATGGGAGAGGACAGAAGACAGGTGAATGGAGACTGGTTGTATATAGATGATGTTGTGATGCAGGAGGTGGAATTGTAGTGGATGGGGGGTGAGGAAAACGCATGAGAAAAATTTGACACAGCCTGAAGGGATTTCTCCCTGTCTTTTCCTTTTCTGTATGGGGGGACAG
Organism: Oratosquilla oratoria; assembly: GCF_046742065.1. NCBI lineage: Eukaryota > Metazoa > Arthropoda > Malacostraca > Stomatopoda > Squillidae > Oratosquilla > Oratosquilla oratoria. Next base: position 79,355 of record NW_027467539.1, read on the forward strand.
AGGGGGGGGGTGTCTGCTGAATTAATGAATTGGCCTTGCTGTGGATGTGCTGTGTCTTGCGACACTGGTTCTGACCCAGGGCAGTGGACAAGCTGCAGGGATGACCCATCATCCAGGAGGTGCCAAGATAAGAGAGAGGGTATAGTGTGGAGGGGAGTGGAGTGCATTAGGGATGGAATGGGGGGGAATGGTTTTTATGCCTTTGTTTTTTTGGCTACCTCCCTTGTAAGAGGGAAAAAGCCTTTGGTATATGTATGTATGTATGTATATATCTCACCCACCCTCATTTCATCTTTGTCTACATTATCCTCCACTCCACCAAATTACCTATCTCATCACTTATTAGTAGTACTGCTCCTTCCCTCCCTCACCACCAAGGATTGACCAGGAAGAGCTAGAGACATAGAAGTGGTAAAGGACAAGTTCAAAGAAACAATATAAAGGAAGAGCAGCATAAGTACAAAAGTATTGTTATTCCTTTATGATTAGTGGGTTTAAACTTTAACACCGGTGAATAATGTGTTATATCACTAGACCAACATGAAAACCCTTCTCAAAATGAAACAAGAACCACACTAACACAACTGTATGCATGTTACTAACCAGCACTAAAATAATGCTAACACAGAACAGACCTGGCCACAGGAGCAAACTGCCTCAGATATAAACATTACACAGAAGACCCCGAACACTTCATCTCTACCCTAGCCACATCCTACACTGGTTCACCATAGCCATACCCTGACAACAATGCAATTTCTTCTTTGAGTTATTTATGAACCAATTTGGTGGCTGCTGCTGGTTACCTGGGAGAGATCTGAAGTAAGTAATTGAGTGACTGATATATACAATGTAGTAAAGAATTAATGTAGCCTAGTGAGACTTCATCAGAAGTATAAATAAAAATTTAGGTAAAGTAACTTGCAAAAAATACATAGTGACAACTGTTGCTTTGAGTTTTACTGACTGGGAACCTGTAGTCCAACAATGGATAGCAAAGGTCCTCAGGTCCTCCTAGATCTGGCAGTGAAGAGATTGATCTGTTGTCGGTCTTGTATTAATGTAGAACAGTTTGTATGTCACTGACTTAGTATTAGGAGAGGAGTAGTTGCTGGTTGTTGGCTCTACTTATGTAAATTGGGTGGAGAAAATACAATTGAAGTTCATGAGAGAGTGAAATAGAGAGATTATGGGACTGGTCTATAGACCAAGCCCTTAGGGTTGTGCCTCTAGATAGAGAACATTGGCCAATTGTAAGCTCTACCTACATAAAAAAGAAGAGGAAATACAGTTGAAGTTAGTTGAAATCTTATGCCTGGTCTGGAGACCAAAAATAAACTCTTTGGAGCTGCACCTCCATATGGAGGCAAGTGTTGATGGGTTTTGAAGATGGGCAGCAGAGAAATTATTCTCTCTTGACATCATCTTGCAGGACCATTGCTTGCATGTACCCATCATTGGTGCCAGAGAAAGCTACAGACTGGAAACACTGCAGCAACACAGCCAATTCTCCTCTTCCTTCATGGGCAAGCTTTTGTAACAAGAATTTTGGTACTAGATTTATCCAAATCAAACATAAGAAAGGTGCACATATTTAACTAAATAAAAATGTTTGACAGTTCAAAGTTTACCAAAATTTCACAGCATCATTCAGGACAGGTCCCTGGAGAAAGAGAATGAAACTACACATACGTAGAAGTAAGTATCCTTGATGTTGGACATTATTATTTTTTTTTTCCACATCAACAACTGGAGCACACTTCCAAGCAAATCAATGACTGTTACAAAATAATATTAGAAACTTTTCAAATACATCAGCGTAGTTAGTAACATGACAAAAGATCCAAATATGATTCAAACCTAATACAGCACTTGCATTTGCCCAATCACTGTATATTTACACATTCACATCCATGTAATCAGAATTTTCTTTGTAAATTTTGTTACTTTTCTTAGAAATATTACACCTACTCCTTCTTTATGTCACTGGTGGAAATATATGATATACTGTATTCACTTAGAATGGCCAAATTATTTGAACTGGAAGGAATGCTGAAGATAGAGGTCTTTCTTATAAAATATAATGCAGTATAAGTAATATAAAATGCAGTCACCTAAATCTGACAGGAATGAACTTTGAGTTTACAAAATATTTTATGTAAAAAATAATTATTAATAAGCTTAAAATTCGATAAGACACTTCAATTATACATGATATTACTTGGTATTACTATTACATTCAAACATGATTCAAAATCAAGGAAGACTCACTGTGTCCAAGTCTTATTTAAATTTTAAGCATAAACACAATCAAATTCAACAATGTCTTATATCTACATTACAACATATGAGATCTTTGCCTCTATTGAAGAAATATTTAAATTATAATGACAACACACTATGATAACTTCTTTACAATATACTCATCCTCACTTTGTCCCTCTAGAAGTTATTCCAAACAAAATTTATATAAATTTAACAAAAACAGTAACACTGAGAATTTAATCAAGATCCTCATGAAACACTTAAAAGCACAGACATCCCTAATATTTCTATTTAGAAAATTAAAAATGATGTGGTGGTCCTGAGATACAGATATCAGAATCATCTCCACCCCTCACACTGTTCTTCATTCTCCATCAACACCCTTACCTCCATATGGAGACCCTAAGTTTTGATCTACTTATTCACATCAAAGCTGAACCAACAATTGTTTTCCTCTTGCTTCTCCTAGCACCCTTTATACCACATGTCTAAAGGATGTGAAGAAATAATTTTCCTTTCAGATACACAAATAATCGGAATAGCTTAGAAGGTGATAGCCCAAGCTGGTACAAGACATGAATTCATATCTAAATATGATAATTGGAAATCGAGGATATAGAAAAAGTTGGAACTGTACATGAATTTAAGGCTAGGTATGATAAATTAGAGATTAGGAGAGGGAACCCAATGGGTGTTGCTCCTTTCCTGTATACTATAATTAGGTAAATACAACTACAAAACATACAACAGTCCAACCTTTTCATTACAAAAAGTTTTTTGGAAGGACTACAAGTTTCCACTCAGTAAAAGCTGAGGCAATGATTATCATCATCATCTATCTAGGAACATGCATATATGACAAACATTAGAAACTTAGGTATACTGTACTGTATATCCAAAGCATAAGTCATAATCATTTAGCATCCAAGAGAATTCAACAGTAATATTTTGAATGGTATAGGAATTGTTACAGGAGTTTCAGTAATCAATGCATGACTAAGCACCACTGAAAGCTAACATAAATATAACAAAATGCTATAAACTTCAGTAAATGACAGAATAAAAATTAATACATCCAAGAATCAATAGATGGTGGAGATGAACTATACACTAATAATAAAAAGAAATCCTGTTGTGTATACAAGTTATTTGACTACATATGAAACAGTTCTTTTCACAAAGAATATTTTCCATACACAAAATATCTTCACATATGTAAATCCATCTCATACTTATACAACTATGAAAAAATATATTAAGTGCAATGGCTGAAGCAAGTCTTCTGGTATTATGCTATATATTACTACTTCCATCTAAGGTGATGGCAAGTGCTTTACATAAACATTTTCCAAAACTTTGGGAGGTGTGTCCGTCAGAAGGGTTCTATCTCCAGTATGAAGTTTGATTGGTTTTTTATGGTAAGTTTCAACAAGCAGAGGAACAGTTTCAAAAGCCTGCAATATATACAAATTAATTAGTTGAAGGAAGTTCATATCACTTAGATTAGTTCATATCATTTAGATTAGTTCATATCATTAAAATCTGCTCAGTAGCATGCGGCTGATACTTTAGGGTCTATATGGGGTGCCCCTATGGAACAAAGTCACAGATCATATTTGTCTGTTATAGAGGAAATCTCAATTCATAGAGAAATGATGCTACTTTATTATACTGCGACTGTCCCTCTGTTAAGCTGTCCCCCCAACACATAATACTGTAACGTACCACTTCTATGAATATACATTTCCGTTTTTTGTCAAACCCTGTGACAGGGGAGGAAGAATACTGCCACTGAGATTCCCACTTGAGTCATAAAAGGCAACAAAAATGGGACAGGGATAGAACTAGCCATCCTACTTTCTGTAGCCCCAAAGGGGACATTTCTAAAAAAAAGTAAAGGTATATGAGGATCTGGGAGGAGTTTTCTAACCAGAATCCTAAGGTTTGGATCTTTTAATCTGCATGGATGTGGTACAGATAAGAATGAAAGGGAAGAGATAGGTAGTATATCTGTATTTACCAAGTTGTATAATACGCCAAGGGAACTATGCTCGTGGTGACCCGTCTTTGTATCTTTCAGCCTCAAGTTTTCTCTAAAATCTTGAATAGTGTTTGCACACATTTTCTTTATACAAGTTATTCCAGATATCCAGCACTCTGTGTGGGAAGATTTTTTTCAGATCTCTTCTATAGTTATCCTTCTATAGTTATCCTTATCCTTTTTTATCCTTCTTTTCATGTCCTCTTGTTTTTCCATTGTCATTTTTTAGTAAATCATTCCTATCAAGGATTTCCATTCCTTTCATGATTCTATAGTCAATAGATCACCTCTTTCTCTTCTCTGCTCCAGTGTTGGTAGTTCCAATTTGATAATCTTTGTTTGTATGTTAATTTGGAAAGAGCTGATGCCAACTTTGTCATTGCTTTCTGTATTCTTTCTATTTTCCTTATATTCTTTTTAGTACTGGGTGTCCATGGTGTCACTGTGTATTCCAGTTTTTGTCTTATTAATGTAACTGATATTTTTTTAACCATTTCTTCATTCAAATAGTCAAATGCCACTTTCACTGACCAAAGTTGAAGGTTTCTCTCATTATTTTGTTGATATGTTTGTCCGGTGTCATGTCTTTGCTGATTATTACTCCAAAGTCTCTTTCTGAGTTCACTTTTTTTATTTCTTCTTCACCAATTTTATAATTTTTTTACATTCTGCTTCTACTTTTTCTAAACACCTTTATACTACATTTCTTGATATATAAGTTCACTTCCCACTTTTGAGTCCATTTCCAGATTTTGTCCAGGTCTGATTGTAATGATTCACAGACCTCCTCTGTTCTTACTTTCTCTAGTGTTTTTGTGTCATCTGCGAAGAAATTCATATAACACTCAAATCATTCCCCCATATCATTTATATGTATATGGCAAACATGATTGGAGCCAGCATCGACCCCTGTGGGACACCACTTATCATTTCTTCCCATTTCGAGTATTTGTCTCTAATTACTACCCTCATTTTTCTCACAGTCAGGAAGTCTTCCATCCATTCTAATAATTTACCTCCGATGCCACCTACTGATTCTATTTTTCTTATCAATTTCTTGTGTGGTACCTTATCAAATGCTTTTTATAGGTATAGATAGGCACAGTCTGCCCATCCATCCCTCTCTTGTATTATTTCTATTAGCCTTGAATAGAAGATCAGGTTTGTTGTACATGATCTTCCTTGTCTAAATCCAAATTGATTTGGAATCAGTATAGTTTTTTCTTCCTGGTGTTTAACTCATCTACTTTTGATCACTTTTTCACATATTTTTGCTGTGCTTGTTAGGGAGACCAGTCTGTAGTTAGTTGGATTTTCCTTATTTCCTCCTTTATATATTGGTACAAATTGCGCATATTTGCTTAAATGATCAGATGATGAATCACATGGGAGTGCACATACTTTTCAGAGAAGGCAAATGTTGCACACAAGCAAATTTCTGTGCACACTTACAGCAAAAAATTAGAGGGAACATTGGTGATGAATGAGGAAAATGGGGGAGAAATAAGAAAAGATGAGGTGAAAGCAGTTATTAACCTCTTCAGTACGGGCCTTAAATCTCGCGGGCAGCAGCCAATGCCAGCCGTACGACGTGTCGTAATAATACTCGCATCATAAAATATAGTCACCGCTTATATCGATCGTTCTCTCTTTCACCCGTGAATTTTGAAAACCATAGAGAATGTGATTAAGGGCAGTTTATAGAGAATGGCAAAATGCAGGGGCGACTACAATAAATATAATCAAGACGCCGATATGGCAGCCTCGCATATCCACTTGCTCCTCATGACGCCTACGTATGCGGCACCGTATGGAAGGGGTTAAAGTGATAAGAGCAGGTAAGGCACCTGGCTTAGATGGGTGCCATTTGGAGTGTCTAAAAAAGGGAGGTACAGTGATGGTAGACTGGCTGGTGAGGTTGTTTAATGTTTGTCTAAAAGAGGGTAGAATGCTGACTGGAGGAGTACCTGCATAGTTCTACTTTACAAGGACAAAGGGGAAGTGTGAATGTAGTAGTTTCTGAGGGATCAGTTTGTTGAGTGTAGTTGGGAAGTCTTATGGGATGGTTTTGAGAGGATTAGGAGAGGAACAGAGGGAGTAATTGGTGAGGAACAGTGTGGGTTTAGGACAGTAAGGGGTTGTGTGGGTCAGATTTTTATCGTAAGACAGATATGTGAGAAATCTTAGGAAAAGGTAAGGATGTTTTTGGGCCTTTGTGGACTTGGAGGGGGCTTGTGGCAGGGTGGCCAGGAGGGCACTGTGGGAGGTGTTGCAGATATGTGGGATGGGGGGAGGGCTGTTGGGATTTTTTTGCAAGAGTAGTGGTGTAATTGCTCTTGTGGTCCTCATTTATGGATATGGCAACTCACTTCCTCCAGTTATAATTGTCACAGTGTGTCACAATATGACATGAAGTTGTGTTAGGTAATGTTAGTCTACATATCCCTGTAAGAGTTATATAACATTATAACTGCCCTTACTAGCTATCTTATAGTGTCAATACATAAACTGATGTTGGATTCAACCACTACTAGGCTATCTTAAGCTGGATACTGAGATATAGGACTAGAAAATTAGGTAACTTACACTAAATTATCAGTTACAGGAAAATTACTGCAGAGTACACAAATGGATCAATTTGCAGTCAAGGGTCAATACAACATCAATGACATAAGAAAGTAGTGCCAAATCACACCTAGTTCTTAGCAAGATTCAGATAAATAGCAAATGATAAATTATAAACTTTCTTCATACAAAAATAAAGTGGAAGGCTTGTGTGAAGCCAGGTAAATAGGAATATAGACTAGGCCTATAGAAACAGAAAAATGGCACCTGGCACTGGCACTTGTATGTGCCCCACATATAAAAAGAGAGTTACATGCTGTATTTACCTAGTTGTATTTTACAGGACGAGAGCTATGCTCGTAGTGACCCGTTTTTGTATCTCTCCGCATCCAGTTTATTCTTAAAATCATGTATAGTTTTGGCACTCACTATTTCTCCATTTAGTTTATTCCAGACATCAATCACTCTATGTGGGAAGCTGTTCTTTTTCAGGTCTCTTCTGTAACTATCCTTCTTTAGCTTCTTTTTGTATCCTCTTGTTTCTCTTCTGTCCCATTTTAATAAGTCGTCTCTATTGAGAATTTCCCTCCCTTTCATAATTCTGTAAATGGTCAACAAATCACCTCTTTCTCTTCTCTGTTCCAGTGTTGATAGGTGCCAACACATTCGTGCCCTTGTTCAAACCCCTCACATCTTGTAAGTTCACTCTTATTTTATATAATGTAAATAAAGTAGTTATATTTTGCATTTTGCCTTTACTTCAAATCCGGTGGAAGGAAAATCTCCCAACCAAAGGCATAAAGCATGCTGGCAGTAGGATTGATAGTACTGATTGAAACATGACCAGGTTTGATACAGCAAATCAAAAACAAAACTCCAGATTGTGACATATAAATGGGGGGCTGTTTGGTATTATTTCTTCACTGGGTGAAATAATTGGTGTCACAACTTTTTGGCTACCTCCCTTGGAAGGGGGAAAAAGCCTTGGTATATGTATGTATGTATGTACAACTTTGGCATTGTGACACACTACTTAATATTTTCCAATTTTTTGTTTCTTTTCAGCCCTTTAGCTATTACTTTTTCCTTCACTCTGTGAAAGCATTGGAAGTCTTAAAACATCCAGTGATTACTTCTTTGTGTTTTTGTTCCTTTTTCAAGTGAGTTAAAGTTTTTACAGGAGATCTCTTCTATCAGTGCAATCTATCCCCTTTAGTGACCTGAACAGTGTAATCATGTAACTTCTTTCTCTTCTATCTTTCCAAGTTGGCAGACCCAGTTCCTTTAGTTTTTCCCCGTATGGTTTATCTACCTGGCTGGGGACCAGTTTGGTTGCTGCCCTTTGTATCTTATCAATCTTGCTTATATCCTTCACTCTGTGTGGGGACCATACTACAGTCTTGGACGTATCAGGGATTTGATGAGTTTTTTTCATCATCTCTTCATCCATATAATGGAATGCCACTTTAATCTTCTGCAGTAGTCCATATATCTCTCCCACAATCTTGCTGATATGTCTGTCAGGTGACAGGTTGCCTTTTATTAATGCTCCCAATTCTTTCTCCTCTTTTGATTTTGTAATGTGTATGCTTCCTAAGGAATAATTTAAAGATGGCCTTTTGCTGCTATTGTTATTGCCCATTTCCAGCATTTTGCATTTTCTGGTATTGAACTTCATTTCCCATTCTTGGCCCTATGCAAAAATAGTATGTACAGGTAGATCTTTTTGCAACATTCTACCATCCTCCTCATTTTTCACTCTTCTCATGATTTTTGCATCACCTGCCAACATGTGCATAGTTTGTTGTTTTTTCCATCATATCATCAACATAAACAAGAAACATTATTGGTGCAAGCACAGAACCTTGTGGAACTCCACTTGTTACTGCTCTCTAGTCTGATATCTTTGGTAATGTCCTCATGTATCTTTCCTTCAAAAAGCCTTTAATCCATTCTAATAGTTTGCCCCTCAGTCCTCCAACATGCTCCAATTTCCACATAAGTAGACTGTGAGGTTCTTCATCAAATGCCTTCTCTAGGTCCAGGTGCATGCAATCCACCCACCTCTCTCTCTCCTGCAGGACATCAATCACTCTTAAGTAAAAGCTTAAAAGATTTGACACACATGGCCTTCCAGATCTAAAACCAAACTGTCTGTCTGTCAGAATGTTCATATTTTCAAGATATTTGGTCCATTGATCTTTCACAATCCTTTCACATAGTTTCATTATTGTGATGGTTAGTGATGCTGGCCTATAATTTAGTGGTGCTTCCTTGTTGTATATGGATGATGCTGTGATGCATGGATGGCAGTGGATGGGGGAGAGGAGAAGGAGGATGTGTGAATGATATTTTGATGCAGCCCGAAGGGATTTCTCCCTCTCTTCTCTGTTTCTGCATGAAGGGACAGAGTGAGTGAGTGTGTGTGTGTGCTGATTAAATGAAGTGGCCTTGTGGTTGTGCTGTGTCTTGTTGCATTGCTTCTGACCTAGGGCAGCGGGTGAGATGCAGGGATGACCTGTCATCCAGGATCCAAGAAAAGAGGGAGGGAGAGGTGGCGAATGGAAGTAGAGTATGTGGGGATGAATTGGGTGGGAGTGGATTTATGCCTTTGACTTTGGCTACCTCCCTTGTAAAGGGGAAAAAGCCCTTGGTATAAGTATGTATGTATTTACTACATGGTTGACAAAGTTGTTTCTATCCACTTCCAATTTAATCTATTTCCTGAGAGTACGAGTCCATTACTTCTTGTCTGATTTGCATTCATTGTGAAAATATCACAATTTATGTCAATTTCCTTTATAATCTTAAAGATCTGTGACAAATCAACTCTGAGTGTTCACTGTTTTAGGGAAAGTAGATTCATATGGTTTAGTAATTTTTTGTATGATTTATTTCTGCTATTTGGAATCAGTTTTGTGGCTTGCTGTTGTACTTTTTCCAATCTGTCAATGTCTTTGAAGAAATTTGGTGACCAGTTTCTTTGTTGAACCATTTTGGGTGACCCTGATTTGGGGGGCATCTGTCCTTAAACTGGATAAAATATATAAATGTGTAAGTGAAGGAAATGCTCAATCAATCAAGTAACCAATCCACTGCCCCAGGCCTCTCTTGTACCCATGATTCACAAGGAATTGGCAATGGCCACTGGGCAGGCCCATAGGTCACTCAAAGAATATGTACTAAGTTGTTGCCAAGGGACTGTTAGTGTTGTGTCTTCTGTGAGGAAGTATTGAAACCACTGAAATTATATGGTATGACAAAAGCTTCAGGGCATGGTGGGATCTCAAGTTGGATGCCTAAGGAATGCAGAGAACAATTACTGCACAATATTCATATCCTGTGTGTTTATTATAAGTAGTGCCACAAATTGGATACAGACTAATTTGGTGCCAATTTATTTAGGAAGAAATTAAGAAATTCCATTGAATTACAGACCAGTGTCCCTGGTCAGCATGAGAGTAAAATTGTGAGAGAATTGTGAAACATCAATTAAATAGACATCTTAAAGAGAGGAACATTTTACCAACCTGGTTTCAGAACTGGAAGAGCATGCTAGTTGAACCTATTTGGATGAAGAAATGATTCAAAAAATTTTAGTTACATTAACAAGACCAAAACTGGAATATGCAGCGACACTATGGACACCCAGTACTAAAAAGAATATAAGGAAATTAGAAAGAATACAGAGATCAATGACAAAGTTGGCACCAGCTCTTTCCAAATTAACATACGAACAAAGATTATCCAAATTGGAACTACCAACACTGGAGCAGAGAAGAGAAAGAGGTGATCTACTGACTATAGAATCATGAAAGGAATGGAAATCCTTGATAGGAATGATTTACTAAAAAAAATGACAATAGAAAAACAACATACATACATACATATACCAAGGCTTTTTCCCCCTTACAAGGGAGGTAGCCAAAAAGGAAAAGGCATAAAATCATTCCCACCCATTCCATCCCTGAATACACTCCACACCCCTCCACCCTCCCTCTTATCTTAGCACCTCCTGGATGACGGGTCATCCCTGCACCCTGTCCACTGCCCTGGGTCAGAAGCAGTGTTGCAAGACACAGCACATCCACAGCAAGGCTGCTTCATTAAATCAGCAACCACCCCTCTCCGTCCCCCCATGCATAAAAGGAGAAGACAGGGAGAAATCCCTTTGGGCTGCGTCAAATTTTGCTCACACATACTACCTCACCCCCCATTCCACCTCATGTATCACAGCATCATCCATATATAACCATTCTCCATTCACCCATCTTCTGTCCTCTCCTGTCCTTCCTCAACAGACATTCCTCTCTTCCCCAAAGCCCCTTTCACCCCATCCATCCATCTCATCCTAGGTCGCCCCTTCATGGTCACTTCCCCCCACATCTGCCATCCATACCTCTTTTTCTCGTCTTTCTTCATTCAGTCTTTCCACATGTCCAAACCATCCCAATACTCTTTCATCCACCCTATCTCCCAACTCCCTTTCCACCCCCGTTCTCCTCCTCACCTCCTCATTTCTCACTCTATCCAGCCTAGTAACCCCCATCATACTTCTCAGACACCTCATCTCAAACACATTCAAACTCCTTCTCTCTTCCTCTCTTATGTTCCATGTTTCTGCCCCATACAGTGCTGTTGGCACAATCACTCTTTCATACAGTCTCCTCTTAGCATCCATTCCCAAATGTCTATTCCTCATTACACTCTTTAATCCACCAAGGCATTTACTCGCTTCTCTCAATCTACATCTAGAAAAACAAGAGGTCATGAAAAGAAACTCAAAAAGGATAACTACAGAAGAGATCTGAAAAAAATATCTTCTCACACAGTGCTGGATATCTGAAACAGTGTGTGCAAACACTATTCAAGATTTTAAGAAAAAACTTGATGCTGAAAGATACAAAGACAGGTCACCACGAGCATAACTCCCTTCCCGTACAATACAACTAGGTAAATATCAAACTTATTTGCAAGTGAATGATATGCTGCAAGAGAGAGGGATAGTTGGATTGTGTACCAAGATTGAGAAAAGGCCTTCAATGAGGTATATCACAACTGACTATTATGGAAATTGGAATATACTGGAAGACTTTATTGGATGAAAGATTTCCTGAAGGACAGGCACAAAAGGACATGAGTAAAAAATAAGATCTCAAGATGGGGAGCAATGACTAGGAGTTCCACAAATATTGTTACCAGGACTTGAAATCTGTTTGTGGATGATGGAGAGATCAAGAGAAGAGTCAAAGATGGGGAGGTATGTTGGCTGTTATAGAAAGATCAAAACAATATGTTAATGACGAGGATGGGAGGAAATAGATGGAAGGGTGGTGAATGGTGGGATTAAGAGTTGGAGGTAGTAGTAGAAGACAAGAAGCAAGTGAATGTAGATTGGTTGCAAAGTAGAACTAGGGAAACATATGAAAGGTAAAAAACAGAGGAAAAGCAAAATGATTAGCGAGGGAATCAAAGAGGAGAGCAGATGTAAAATGGGGTATGAGTTTGACAGAAAAATCTTAAAAGAATAAAAAGAGGTTTTGGAAGTAAATGGAGAGTGAGGGGGTGAGTAAGGTAAAGAAGAAAAAGTTGTTGTTGTTGTTGTTGTCGTTCCATAGACTGTCTGTCCGAGTAGTCCCGTCTCCCCAAGGAATGCTACAGCCGAAACTGGGTTTTCCCACAAATCCTTTATAGAGTGTATGTTGTGTTGTTTGCGTGCATGATTGTGTATAATGCAGTCTTCCATTATGTGTTGTATGGTATGGGGTGAAGTGTTACATCCTGGGCAGCTGTTCACAATGCGGTCATCCAGCCTCTTCTGGTAGCTTAGAAGTGCTGGGTGGTGACCGCACCGCAGTCTGGCCAAGTGGACTCTGTCCTTTCGTGGGAGAGAGGATTCAGAAGGGTGGATATCAGGGGGTCTGGCATGCAGCAGTGTGTTGTCTTTCAGTGTGTTAATGGAGCGGTGAGTGATATGATTATGAATATGTTTCCGGAGGCTGGTATTTGGTGGTTGTGGAGGAAGAGAAGAGAGTATTTGTGCGTAATAAAGGTCTTTGGGTGTTGTTTTAATGTTTCTTGGTGTGTGTGGGTGTTCTGCTATGTAGTGTAGCGGGTGTGATGTGTTTGTGGTGGCTGCGGCAAGTGTTTGTGTGCCTCTCATGTCGAGGTGGTCCTTGACTTTGAGGACTTTTGTTTCATGGTGTAAATGGTCTGTTGGTGTTGTATTTGTGCAGCCTGTAATTGTTTTTAGAGCTTTGTTTTGTATGATTTGAAGGGTGTTGTGGTGTGTCTCACTGAGATTAGGAGCCCATGCAGGACTCGCATAATTCAACACTGAGCCTATGCATTGTTTGTATATTGTTATATTAGTTTCTTTGTTTTGTCCAAATGTCGTTCCAGTGATTGTCTTCGGTGTGGTATGTCGAGGTGTGCCTTTGTTTCTTTATGTTTGTGATGTATTGTTTGAAAGACATGGATGTATCGTATGTTACACCAAGAATTTTAGGTGTGTTTGTGTGTGGTATTAGAGTGTTGTTAATGTAGAGGTGAGGTATGTATTTGTGTTCTATTGTCCAGTTGGTGAGAAGTGTTGCTGTAGATTAGGTTGGAGCTGTTTTGAGTCTGTTTGTGATGAACCATGTGTTGAGTGTATCAAGGTATGGCTGGATTATTTCTGCAGCTTTGTCTGTGTTACGATGTGTGCATGTGATTGTTATGTCGTCTGCGTAGGAAGAGATGCAGAAAGAAGAAAAAAGTAAAGGGTGCAGATGGACAGATGTTAATAGATATGAAGGCAGTAATGAGATAATGAGTAGAGTAAGTCAGTTTTTGAATGTGGAAGAGGTGAGGGAGGGACTGATTGTGGCAGTGGGAGGAACTATGAAAATGACTGCAATGGGAGAGGAAAATGATGGGGCTTTAGGAAAAGATGAGGTACAAACAGCATTGAAAGTGATGTAAGCTGATAAGGCACCTGAGTTGGATGGGTGTTATGCAAAGTTTCTGACAAAGGAAGGAATTGTTATAATAAGCTGGTTTATGAAGATATGTAATGTATGACTATGGGAGGAGAGTGTGTCAAAGGACTGGGATGTTCTGTACATCTGCTGCATGGATGAGTGGATGTGGCCATGGACTGCTGTATGGTTCAGTGGTGGAGAATAACCCAACTTTAGCTGTCAAGTCTTGTGGTGGATGCTATGCTTCTCACAACTGCATTCGACTCATGCAATGTGGTGGACAGCAAGTGACTCCTCATCCTAAGATGTTGGGGAATGATTGCGTGGTATAAATGGGTCTTTTGATGTGGAAGTCTTCTTTGACTCAGGCATCCTGAATGAGGCCTTTGTACATACAAACTGATTACACATAAAATACTAAAAAGATTTTCTTGACTCAGTACTAACCAACTCATTAGCTTTCTCTTTCCCGAGGGCAAAGCAGCTGTCACTGGTGCGCTGTCTGATGGGTATATTGTAGGTTCGACCCTGGTAGCGAAGGCATAGTGTGAGTGGGCCTATGTTATGTGTACAGGGCCGGATGATGAAGGTACCATCCTTACCTATAGAAATAAAAGACACTTGTAGTACTAAATCTAAAGAAAATGGTAAATTTACATTACATTATTGTCTAATAACAACATATCAGAATAAATATAAATACCCTTGTACCCTTCATAAAGAAAATAGTTTCTTACTATTCATGACACACATTTCTGCTTTCTTCCTGGTAATTAAGTGAAACCAGGGCTCATTCATGAGATCAATGTGTATCTGCTCCAGAAATACTGTTTCACCTTCACCTATAGATACGAAACATTTCACTGTAAGGTTTTCAAGGTTTGTGACTTTGACTTCTGAGACACTTGAGTTGGGGTTAGGTAATGATGGTTTTGGTTGTATAGGTGGTGGGGGTGGAAAGGCAGAAGTTTTGGCAGAAGCTGAAGAAAGGGTTTTTGGAGGAATATGCCTTGTGTAACCCTTGTCAGTCCCTAGAGGTGAAGGATTAAATCCTGATCTCATGGAAAGAGCAGAATTTTTTGGAAGCTGGGCAGAACTGCCCTTTTGAAAAACTGTGACAGTAGGGGGAGGTACAGGGTCCGGCAAAAATGGTGCACTAGCTGAGGGCAAGGAAGAAGCTGTGTCAGAGCCTTGAAGTGTTGTTTGCCGGGGAGAATTGAGCATTCGCAATCCACCAGTAGCCTCCGAGGCTGAAAAGAAAAATGACATGTTAATGATAATTACAAAAATCACATAGTTACTACTGTGTAGGAAAAAATTTCCTTGTTAAAAACTTTACTAAGCTTTTGGGCAAAAACTTTACCTTTGATATCAGATATTTGATGTTTACTGAACTGTGTACAAACTGCAACTATGACACACTAATATGAGATTTAAATTTTAAAGACACTGACTCAATAACAATGGAATGAGAGCATAGCCAGTCACTTGAATGGAATGGAATTTCTTCTTAACAATTACTTGGTGTATTAAGTAAGAGCCCCAAAGGTATGGGAATATGCTAGACCTGCAGCTCAAAAGCTATAAAACTACAATAAATTTAAGTACTGTACTTAGTAAAATGACCAAAGCTTAAAGTTTAAGATATAAAACTTTCTATACAAACATTAGCATACCTGTAATACGTGACCTGAAAAAAATATAATTTAAATGTTCTATTACAACAAGAGCCATAACTTATTGAGTGATAATTTTTATAAAAAACTCAAAGGATTTGATGTGTACCTACAGCAACACTCCTAGGAGCTCCAGGACACTGAACTTCACTTACAGGCTGACATAGAGGGAAGTGCAGCAAGCATTAGTCATGACATGCTATGTAAGTTCATTTCTTTCCTCTACTTATTCAACCACTGTGTAGATATTATATACAGTACCATGTCTTATGTATTGTGTTTGTGTCTACCCATATGAAGAGTTCTTTATGTTTTGTATATATGTAGAAATTATGTATTGTGTGTAAAATTATGTTGTTTTCTGGCTTGTATTTCTGATAGAAGGTTCACTTATATTCTATATGTTACACTTAAGTTACAACCTGTAATGTGTTTTCAGGTCTATTTGTGTTTGAGTTTAATAAAGTTTGGGAGCAGCAGCCAACCCTCTTATAGTTACATCAATCTATTCAACTCAACAATGGAGAAATCACTGAAGCTGGCCCATCTGGATTTGGACCCCAGCTCACCTACCGCAGCAAGGTAGTGGAAAAATTGGCACAAGACATTTTCCAGTTTCATCCAAGATTGTGGAGAAAATACACTGAACAACCTAAGAACTCTTGTGAACTGTGTTAGTCATAATGTTTATTAGTACATTGAAGAATGTACTGATTATGATTCTGCCATTTCTAAAAGTTATATGTAAAGATACCTAACGAAATATTCGCTAGGCACTTACTTACTCGTCAGCAGAAGTCTGGTGAATCATTGGATGAGTTTTTGAGAGAACTATGTAAGTTAGGCCTAGCCTAACCTAGATAGAATGAGAAATGAGGAGGTGAGGAGGAGAACGGGTGGAAAGGGAGTTGGGAGATAGGGTTGATGAAAGAGTGTTAGGATGGTTTGGATACATGGAAAGAATGAGTAAAGAAAGACTAGTAAAAGAGGTATGGAAGGCAGATGTGGGGGGAGTGAAGATGAGGGGATGTCCTAGGATGAGGTGGATGGATGGGGTGAAGGGGCTTTGGGGAAGAGGGGAATGTCTGTTGAGGAAGGACGGGAGAGGACAGAAGACAGGGGTGAATGGAGAATGATTGTATATGGATGATGTTGTGATGCATGACGTGGAATGGGCTGGGGGATGGGGGTGAGGTAGTATGTGTGAGCAAAATTTGACGCAGCCCGAAGGGATTTCTCCCCGTCTTCTCCTTTTATGTAATGGGGGGACGGAGAGGGGGGGTCGCCAATTTAATGAAGCAGCCTTGCTGTGGATGTGCTTTGTCTTGCGACATTGCTTCTGACCCAGGGCAGCGGACAAGGTGCAGGGATGACCCGTCATCCAGGAGGTGCTAAAATAAGAGGGAGGGTGGAGGGGTGTGGAGTGTATTCAGGGATGGAATGGGTGGGAATGATTTTATGCCTTTTCCTTTTTGGCTACCTCCCTTGTATGGGGGAAAAAGCCTTGGTATATGTATGTAAGTTAGGTAAAGATCATCACCTGAAAGTGGTTAGTGCAGAGCCATACAGGGAGAAGTTAATTAGGGATGCCTTTATTAATGGTCTAACCTCACCTTTGATTCACCAACATCTCTTAGAAAATAAAATTTTAGATTTACAGGTGGTTTATGATCAGGCATATTCTTTAGACCTAGCTCAATGCAGTGCCAGCTCTTACAGTCCTATATCCTATAACTCCTCAGTTTGCACACACCATCACTGTGGTAACCCCTGATCATGCACAGATACCATGGGATGATGCTGTGAAGAATAAATCTATGTCTGAGGATTGTGTGACAACTACTGAAGATCAGGTATTGGCAACCACTCTATCCATGAAGAGTAGATGTTATTTCTGTGGAGGACCACGTCGTAGGCATACTAATTGCCTAGCTCAAAATTCTACCTGTATTAAGTGTGGCAAGAATGGCCATTTCACTTGTGTGTGTGTATATGTCAAGGACATTGGCATCTGCAGGCAAGACCACTACAGCTACTCCTCACAGCTATTGGTCCTTGCTATTATCACTGGCACCACTTTCCCTTAGAGCCTCCACCAAGCGGCCACCTCAACAACAATCAATGGGAGGAAGGTAATGGCACTTGTCAATTCCTGCAGTGATTACAGTTATATGGATGAGGAAGTTGCACAGGACTTGAAGCTCCTAATACATCGAACTGATAAAGATGTTATTCTAGCACAGAAATCGTTGCACACAAACTACTGGTTATGTCAACATTGACTTACTGCTTCATCTTAATGGACAAACTTATGCATCCACTTGACTTACATTAATGAAGGATTTGTACTGTGGGGTACTACTTGGCCAAGACTTCCAAAAACAGCACCAGTGTGTAGCCACTGAATATAGTGGACCAAAACTACCTGATACGGACTCCTATTGTTCACTGGTGGAAGCTGCTGTAGATGAGCCTTCTCTTTTCCAATATTTGTCACCTAACTGTAAGCCTATAGTCACTAAGTTGAGATATTATGGTAAAGATGACAAGGAATTCACTGAGATGGAATCAAACCATATGCTTGCTGAGGGTATTATTGAAAATAGATTATCCCCATGGAAGGCCCAGGTTGTGGTGAAGGACCCATTGTATCAACATAAGAAGAGGATGTGTGTTGATTACTCACAGACTGTGAATCATATAGAGCTAGATGCTTATCCATTGCCAAGAATAGACACCATGGTGGATGAACTCTCCGCATACCATGTGCTCTCAACTTTTGACTTGAAGAGCACATATTAACAAATTCCACCGAAGGAATTGGACAAGAAATTCACAGCTTTTGAGGCCAATGGATGCCTATATCAATTTTGTAGGGTTCCCTTTGGAGTGACAAATGGAGTAGCAGTCTTTGAACGAACCACGGATAAGTTGGTGAAAGAAGAAAATTTACACTATGCATTTCCATATCTTGACAATATTACTACTGTTGGCTGCACTCAAGAAGGACACAATTGCAATATACAACACTTCAGAAGTAGCTATCTCAGCTGTACTTAACAGGGTGGAAGTCCAGTAGCTTTCATATCTAGGACTCTACAAGGAAGTGAAGTACACTATCACATTGTAGAAAAGGAGGCCATGGCAATAATTGAAGCTGTCTGTAAATGGGGTCACTTCCTTGCTAGACAGCATTTTGATCTTATTACTGACCAGCATTCTGTAGCCTTCATGTTCGAGAATTGGAAATGCACCAAGATCCAGGAGTGGCAGATGGAGCTCGCAGTCTTCAGTTATACAGTGCATTATCGCCCAGGTAAATAGAATATGGTTCCAGATGCCTTCACTCAAACCTCCTGTTGTTCTACTGTCTCTGTGTCATCCACACTCGCTGAACTACATGATGGTCTCTGTCACCCAGGAGTGACTCGTCTGTTGCACTTTGTGAGATCAAAGAATCTTTCCTTTTCCAGTGAGGATGTCAGGACAGTTTGTGCAGAGATAAAGCAGAGGTTCTATAGCCCACAAGGAAAACTCATCAAGGAACACAACCAATGGAGAGACTGAGCATCGACTTCAAAGGACCTCTTCCTACTGCCTTGTGCAACCCCTATCTACTTACTGTTGTAGATAAATGTTCTTGTATTCCTTTTGCTTTTCCATGTTTCAACAGGAATACGACAACTGTAATCAAGTGCCTGGAGCAAATATTATTCTGTGAGATCCCTAATTATATTCACTCTGTCCTAGGAGCGTCATTCACGTCTAAGGATCTCAAAACCTCACATAAAAAAAAGGGGTTGCTACGAGTCAAACTTCTCCATATCACCCAATTGGCAATGGACAAATGGAACAGCTTAACGGTATTATATGGAAGGCAATCCAGCTGGCCCCTCAAGTCACAGAATTTTCCTGATTAGCTTTGGGAATTAGTACTTACTGATGTGCTGCATTCATTTAGATCCCTTCTGTCTACATCTACAAATGTTACACCACAAGGATATTTCTTTGGATTTCCATGTTGCTCTTCTTCTGGAAACTCTCTGCCCTCATAGCTCATAACACCAGGTCCAGTACTATTGAAAAGATTAATCAAAACAAACAAAAATGAACCTCTGGTAGATCAAGTTGAACTACATGACATTATTCCAACTTTTGCTAACATTAGGCATCATGATGGATGGGAGTCAACAGTTCCTGTTCATGACTTGGCCCCTTGTCCCAAGAACCAGGTCAACTACTCCTTTGCTGAAAATCAGGAATCACCCTCTTCTACTTTGTCACCAGAGGCAGTACCTACAGCAACACCCCTAGGAGTTCCAGAGGACACTGAACCTTGCCTAGAGCCTAACAAAGGCTCGACAAAGAAACTGAAAAAAGTATTGCTAAAAAGAGACAGGCTTATAAGAAATATAAGTGCTCGGGTGCATCTAATGACTATGAAAGTTATGTATCAATACAGAGAGATTTAAAAAAGACAATAAGAAAAAGAAAACGACAATACGAAATGAACATCGCTGAGAAATCCAAAGAGAATCCCAAAGAATTCTATAGTTACATTAGAGATAAAAAGGTTGTTAGGAATCACATTGGTCCACTATTATCTGCTGACGGTCAACTTGAATATTCAAATGAAGGAATGTGTAATCTCTTAAACAATTATTTTAGCTCGGTATTCATAAACGAAACACCTCAAAGTGAATTCCAAACTGAAACCTGTGAAAAGTCTGGGGTAAACTTACTCACTATGGTAAATATAACAAAAGAAACAATTAAAAGGTGTATAGACAAACTCAAAGTTAATAAAACACCAGGGCCTGACGGTTGGCATCCAAGAATCTTAAAGGAAATGAAAAATGAGATTGTTGTTCCATTAGAAATTATTTTCAAGAAATCCATCATATCCGGAGATGTCCCAAGAGAATGGAAGCTAGCTAACGTTACTCCCATATTCAAAAAAGGTGACAAAAAGAAACCAAATAACTATAGGCCTATTAGTTTGACTTCGATCGTAGGAAAAATAATGGAAACTATCATCAGAGATGCTATCGAATATCATTTAGAAAGTAACCGTTTGATAAATGATAGCCAACATGGTTTCAGACGGAAACGTTCTTGCGTGACTAACTTACTCGAATTCTACAAAAGAATTATGACAAAAGAAGCAATATAGATTTAATATATCTAGACTTTGCAAAAGCTTTTGATACCGTCCCACACGAAAGACTACTTACTAAATTAGCTTTGCATGGAATAAGTGGTAGCCTATTAGGTTGGACTAGTAATTGGTTGAAAGGTCGAAAACAGAGAGTTGTTTTAAATGGAAAAACTTCTGGATGGAAAAGTGTTGCAAGTGGAGTTCCTCAGGGTTCCGTTCTTGGGCCACTTCTATTCATAGTATTTATAAATGATATAGACCATGGACTAAAATCTACTGTTTCCAAATTTGCTGATGATACAAAACTGTGCGGAGTGGCAAATGATCACTCAAACCAATTAGATATTCAAGAAGATTTAGATAAATTACAGCAATGGTCTGAAAAGTGGCTAATGAAATTTAACACAAATAAATGCAAGGTAATGCACATAGGTAAAAATAACAGCAAGTACGATTACAAGTTATTTGGAAATTCGTTAACAAAAGTGGATAGTGAAAAAGATCTCGGCGTAATTATCAGTAACGACCTCAAATCATCCAAGCAGTGTATTTCAGCCTCTGAGAAAGCAAATAAGATTCTGGGATTGATTGCACGATCTTTTGATTTCAAAAGTCCATCACTCATTAACAAGCTATATAAATCGTTAGTTCGTCCACATTTGGAATATGCTGTTTCCGTATGGTCACCGAATCTCATTAAAGACATTGACAGACTGGAAAAAGTACAACGGCGAGCCACAAAACTGATTCCAAATATAAAAAATAAATCATACGAAAATCGACTTAAGCACATGAATCTGTTTTCCCTAAAAAAGCGTAGACTCAGAGGTGACTTGATACAGGTCTTTAAGATTTTAAAGGGAATTGACAACATCAAAAGTGACCAAATTTTCACATTGAATGAGAATCAGACAAGAAACAATGGTCTCAAACTGTCCGGAAATAGATTCAATTTGGAAGTAGGTAGAAACAACTTTGCCAACCGTGTAGTTAATGAATGGAATAAACTTCCTGCACAGGTAGTGCAATGTAGTTCAGTTCGAAGCTTTAAGAATCATTTAGATAAATACCTAAGTAAGATGCTGTAATTATTATAATTTATGTTATATTATTTGTTTTTGTTTTGTTATAATTTGTCTGTCTGATTTTCATTTATTATTAGTTATATGTCAATTTATCATCATTTACTATTTACCTGTTTGTTTGTTATTCAACTATACCAATGCATTTATTTATGTATTTTAATTGTTATTTACATTGTTATAGTTTTAATTTATTATTAATATTATTTTTTTTTTTTTTATTTTTTTTTTTATTTTTTTTTTTTTTTGCATCCGACCTAGATATGGATCAAAAGGTCTCCTGTCGGCATGCTTTGCCTTTGTAAATCCTTTGTAATAAACCTGTGTGCCAAAGGCTCCAGATTGATATGGATGGGATTTATAACCTATGGAGTATTTTGCTTTTTTACTTAGAAGGGAAGAATGTTATAATATTAACTTGTCACAGGACTTTCCATACTCTGATCCTTTTGTTTGGCTGCATGTCATACTCTGTGACCAATTGACTAGACTGTCTGGCTACATCATCATAGTCTGGGACCAGTTGGTGTAACAGTCATGACACACTATGTAAATTAATTTCCTTCCTCTACTTATTCAACCGTGGTGTAAATATTATACACCATGTCTTATGTATTGTGTTTGTGTCTACCCATATGAAGGGTTCTTTATACAGTACTACCTCTCATTAACGGACTAAAAGGGGGGTAACGGCGTCCGTTGATGTGAATAATCTGTTGATTTGGAGTGGTTTTTGGGTGGCATAGTGATTGTATGCACTAAACAACAGCACCAAAAACACCGAAAACACAGCAAAAACACCGCAAACACAGCTACCGTAATTAACGTCCGTTAATGAGAGGTAGTACTGTATTTTGTATATGATATGTAGAAATTATGTATTGTGTAAAACTGTGGTGTTTTCTGGAAGAAGGTTCACTTATATTCTATATGTTACACTATATAAGTTACAACCAGTAATGTGTTTTCAGGTCTATTTGTGTTTGAGTTGAATAAAGCTTGGGAGTAGCAGCCAAGCCTCTTATAGTTACATCAATATATTTGAAAATAATGCTTATTGTGATGATTCACATATGGATTCCATTTAGCCTTTTCAAAGTAGGAAGTACCTGGTATGTTACAGTCTGGCTCTCACATGATACTTAATTCAGCTAAGGGAAGCTTCCCACATTCAAAGGGTAAGAAAATATATGATCATCCTTCTGCTGTGGAGAGAGAATCATATTTTATTGTGGTGCTTGCCAGGTGATTCTATTCAATTGAAGGGTTGAGGAAAAGGTACCTTACTAGAGTCAAGAGTGATAAGGGGCCAGTCTGTCCCTCTGACTGCCTACTCTTACTTTTCTGTTCTGGAATCCCAGCCCACTTATTGGCTGTGATATAAATAACCAATTAACGGGGACTAAGGACAGGTACTTGCATGTGGAGGTCCTGCAAGATGGACAGTGAGGCTAACCATTTTCAAAACTTGTCAACCCCCTAATCTCCATCAGGAAGTGCAGCCCTGATGGGATGAAACTTGGTTTCTGGACTGGGCCCAAGATCTCTCACTATCAACTTCAACTATATTTCTCACGCTTTTTCACACATGGAGAGTTGACACCTGGCAATTGCTTTCCTCTCCCTACAACTTTCAGCCAGTCATGTAGGAACTGATACAACAGATTCTTCCCAGAGAGATCTGTGGGAGATTCTGAGAACCAGTGCCAGCCACTGTGGGACTGTGGACTTTCCACCTAGTGAAACTCAAAGCAACGATGGATTGACTGATTAACCAATTAGCACACAATACTGTGGTCATCCCAAACTAGGTGGAGCATATGAAATCCAACCAGAGACAACTAAAAACATTTAATTTCCAATCTTTGTTGAGTTACCACAATCAACCTTCTCAGAAGTTGAAGTGCCTACGAAGCCAACTAACATACCAGATAATGCTGTAATTGTTCCCTGGAGTTGTTGAACAGTGTCAGATTTGGTTTATGTGTATTGGGTGCCAGATTGGCAGCAGTTTACTACCAGATCTTCCAACTTATATTCATAGGTCATACACATTACTTCCATATATCTAAAAGGCACCCAGTGTCAAAAGCCCCCTTTTATACATGACTATCTTTTAATTTTCCTACAGACTTCTCTTCACTTCCCACAAAAACCGATCCCGCGCGAGCGGGTGGTCTTTTCTAGGTAGTCCATACTCTATTCCTCTGAAGAATCTTAAAGGGAAACCAATCAGAAATAAATTCGGAACAAGAGCGTCTTATTTTTCCACCTTTTACATATACATAAGGGCCGTGCGGTAGTCCAGTGGATACCGCGTCGACCTCATTGTCAGGTGGTCGTGAGTTCTATTCCCGGGACCCGCTACGTGCTTCCTGAGCTGGTTCCCAACACCCCTGGCCAGGCGGGGAGTCGACCCAACATCGGCCTAAAAAAAAAAAAACAAAAAAAAAAAACAGCGGCTTGCCGCAAGTGGTAGGGCTTTACGCCGTTTCTCACTTCCTGCAATGTGATTGAGGGATGATGAATATATATATATATATATATATATATATATATATATATATATTATGACTCAACGGTTTTGCACGCCAACTCATTGCATGGTGCGGACCATACCATACAGATACACAACGCACAACTCAAAAAGAGGTCTAAAAAGTACTACGGCAGGTGTAAGTGGAAGAAGAATTTGAGTAAAAATTGCATTTCCGACCCTCAGGCACCGCAGGGAAATAAAAATGGCAAAGGCGCCGGTCGACGGTCGCTAACTCGCTCGCTTCCAAGAATCCTGGAGTGGCGTCGACATTCCAATCGTTGTGACGTCATAAGGCGACGTGAGTAGGGATGGTCGACACGCACAAAATTAGTTTTATAACAATAATAATAACAACAATAACAAAACTATACACATCCTATAACACTACGTTTTATTTCTCCTGCTATTTTTTAAGTTCATTGCATCCTACCACATCACAGATTCTGAAGATGCATACTGTATACATAAAATAATATAATCTTTCATATCCACTGACAATCCCGTAGTTCCCAGGGAAACGAATGCAGCCACATAATTTCAAAACGCTATCGAAATTTGAGTGCACAGAATGAAGCTGTTATCTTAACGCTGCAATATAATCGGCAATGATCTGCCGAACTAATGCTTAAGGGGTTATCACACTGGACTAATTTCCCTCCCACATCTTAACTCCAACCTCCATTTGAAAAACTAGAATACGACTGCGATTGCAGAGATCTAGACTTTTCTAAGACATTTCAATAGTATGTCTAACCGTATAGTATTAGTTCATCATTCTAATTTG
This sequence comes from Oratosquilla oratoria, assembly GCF_046742065.1. NCBI lineage: Eukaryota > Metazoa > Arthropoda > Malacostraca > Stomatopoda > Squillidae > Oratosquilla > Oratosquilla oratoria. The sequence continues at coordinate 104,427 of NW_027467539.1, forward strand.
CTTTATATGACGGAAAGATAATTTGGTATTTGGGGGATTTGAAAAATAAAACATTGTAACCGAAGTCGTTTCTCCTCAAACGAACTCAACTGTTGGGGCTGGTGAAGCCCGTGGAATCCCATTGGAATAACCCCTTTACAAAGCACTATGGGAACCCTCTGATACCAAGTGTGGTCACGCCTGGGTAAATAATTATAATGAATGATAAACTGTAAAACTAATAATAATAAAAACAGGAATAATAATAATACATACACGAAACAAAGGCATCCCCCCCCCCCTCTTTCAAGGGAGGTAGCCATAGTCAGAGGCATATCCAGTCCCACCCATTTCATCCCCACATACTCCACTTCCATTCACCACCCCTCACTCCCTCTTTTCTTGGCTGCTCTTGGATGACAGGTCATCCCTGCATCTCACCCACTGCCCTGGGTCAGAAGCAATGCAGAAAGACACAGCACATGAACAGCAAGGCCACTTCATTAAATCGGCGAACCACCTCTCCATCTCCTCATGCAGAAAAAGAGAGGACGGGGAGAAATCCCTTCGGGCTGCATCAAAATATCCTTCACACACTCCCCCACATTGGATCACAGCATCATCCACATACAACCATTCTCCACTCACCCCTATTTTCTGTCTTCTCTCTTCCTCAATAGACACCCTCCTCTTTCCCAATGCCCCCTTTACCCCATCCAACCATCTTATACTTGGTCGCCCTTCATGTTCACTCCGTCCACATCTGCCTTCCACACTTCTTTTACTAATTTTTCTCCACCCATTCTTATCATGTGTCCAAGCTGTCCCAATATTCTTTTATCAACCCTATCTCTCAACTCCTTTTTCACCGCCGCCCTTCTCTTCACCTCCTCGTTTCTCATTCTACCTAGCATAGTAACCCCTACCATACTTCTCAGATATTTCATCTCGAACACAAACTCTTTCTCTTTTCCTCTCTTATGCTCCATGTTTCTGCCCTATACAGTGCTCTCGGCACAACCACCCCTTCATACAATCTCCTCTTAACATCCATTCCCAAATGTCTATCTCATTGTATTTTTAATCTCCCAAGGCGTTTATTTGTTTCTCTTAATCTACATTCCACCTCCACTCTTACTTTCCCGCCACATTCGCCCACCCCTATATAAAGCGATCCACTTCCTTCAGTCTCTTTCCCTTAATACTAACTTTCAATTTGCTGTCATCCTCTCCCCTTGTACATCTTATCACCTTACATTTACCCACATTTATCTTCAGCTTCCTTCTTTTGCACACCCTCCCAAACTCCGCCACTAAATTTCTTAATCCTTCCTCCGATCCTGCTACATGCGCAGTGTTGTCAGCAAACAACAACTGGCTTATCTCCCATTTTTCTCAATTTTCTTTAACTATCTCCAATCCCCGGCCCATTACCCTTGCATTTACCTCTCGCACCACCCTATCCATGTATAAATTGAACAGCCATGGCGACAGACACATCCCTAGCGAAGCCCCATTTTTACCTCAAACCACTCTCTCCACTTCTAAATCAAGTACAGGCTCTACTACTCTCGTAAAAACTCTTGACTGCTCTTAATCGCTTTCCTCCTATCCCATATATCTGCAATACCTCCCACAGTGCTTTCTTGTCCACCCTGCCATAAGCCTTTTCCAAATTCATAAAGGCCCAAAAAACATCCTTACTTTTTCCTAAAACTTTCTCACATATCTGTCTTACCACAAAGATCTGATCCACGCAACCCCTACCTTTCCTAAACCTACAACTGTTCCTCACCAATTACTCCCTCTGTTCCTCTCCTAATCCTCCCAGTCAAAACCCTCCCATAAGCTTTCCCAACTATACTCAACAAACTGATCCCTCTGAAACTACTACACTCACACTTGTCCCCTTTTCCCTTGTAAAGCGGAACTATGCAGGCAGTCCTCCGGCACTCTACCCTCTTTTAGACAAACATTAAACAACCTCACCAGCCAGTCCACCATCACTGTACCTCCCTTTTTTAGACACTACGCATGACACCCATCTAACCCAGATGCATTACCTGCTCTCATCATTTTAATAAATGCTTTCACCCCATCTTTTCTTATTTCTCCTCCATTTTCCTTATTCAACACTGTCATCTTCTTAGCGCCTTCCATTCCAACTACCTTTCCCTCCCTATCCTCCTTTATATTTATAAACTCCCTAAAATATTCTGTCCATCTCCCTGTAATTATCATTGATAATAATGATTAGTGAGAAATGAAGGAAACTGCAAGAGAACATAAGGCCTACACTAGGTAGTTCCGTATCCATTACCACCTCTCATTTCCATCCATGAAATTATCTAATCTTCTGAACAACCAATTGTTTCAGCGCTCACTACATGGTTACTAAGCCATTTATTAAGCACTACTAGTAAACCAGTTCTTGCCTATTTCCTTACTATATCTAAATTTGTCCAATTCAAATCCATTACTACGAGTCCTGCCCTACTGTCTTATTATAGTGATCTTGCCTGCATCACTCTTTTTAAAGACTTTGACCCAACTGAATATTAGATCACCCTGCACTCTCTTTCCAGAGTGCAAGTTCAGGTGCCTATGCATACCTTCGTAAGGTATATTTCTGATCCCTTGTATTATTTTGGTTATTTTCTTCTGTACTAATTCTAGTGAATTAATATCCATTCTACAAGACAGAGACCAAAACTGTACCGCATAGTCAAGAATGAGTCTGTCGTCAAATAGTTTAATAACTATATCTGTGCTTTTGTTCGTAACCGCTCTGTTAACTCTGTTCTTAGCACTGATGCATTGTTTCTTAGAGTTAAGGCCCAAATCTTTTTCACATTTTTTTTTCTTTAAAAATGTGTTATATCTAGCTTAGTCCACACTGGGTATGAGGCAGTTGGCAGTGTTGAACGGAGCGCTGAGTGTCCACACTATCATTACCCGGAGTGCTGCAGCACGTCAGTCACCTCAGAACTAGTGATGGGCGAAATAGCCAACAATTACCAAATGTAAGAATGCTAGACGTGTGACCCACGCCCGGACGATTTGTCCACCACCTCTCCTAGTGTAGTTCCTTATGCTCTTGTCATACTATATTATGTTTGCTGTACCCTCTTTCTTTGTAATTTACACTGAAGATGTAATATACGAAAGCGCTCTGCTCCGTTTGTTTATTTTCTAAAGTGGATACCTTGCATTTATAAAACACACGTTCCTATTGTTTTTACTGCATATATATATATATATATATATATATACATATATGAATATATATATATATATATATATATATATTGTAATGACTTCGATTAATTTTGCAATCAGTAATCGACTAGTAATCGATTATTTTACAGGTCAATATCAATGATGCACTACGAATTGTGAATATTTACGACAAATTAAATTTTCTTTTATGAATCAATCTTTGAATACAATAAACTTATATTCTTGTTTATTTCTTTTCAAGAACAGTGACTATTCCTTTTATAATAATACATTTGAATAAGTAGCCCACTGGTACTAATTTTTTTTTCTTTTATAAATATAATGCAACTCAATATCAATTATGAAGTACAAAATTATAAATTTATTTATCTATTTATTTATTTTTTAATCAATATGCATGTATATGAATGTTGAAACGGTTACCGTCGCCCTTTCCCTCCTCTTTCCTCGCTGAAACCCAAACACCAGTCCTGGACGATAACGGGCGAGTAAGTATGCACCTGATTAAAAATAAGTAATCATTACTTCATCACCAAGCATTTGCACAAGAAATAACTTGCACCACCTAGTAGATAAAGAAAAATATCACGGTGAGTTGTGTTAGAATGAAATATTGAGACCATCCTCAGTTCAACCCTGACTGGGAGTAACCGTTTGATAATCGATTACTGGAAATTGCACATTGTAATCGATTACGCCCACCATTACTCTGAACATTGTCGAGGAAATAATGTGTGTCCTCATCAATTTCATAATTCATAATGCGAGAAATTTCTACTTTTTTTCCAATTTTGCACTTAAGTCCCTCCGCTTGTATTTCACGCTTCATAGGCAAGGATGCTGCTGTAGTAAATCTATAAATGCGAGTGTTATTCCTTGTCCACTCGGGTATGGATATCCTGGAGAGCTTGGCGTGTAGCATTCCTTCTCCCTTCGCGTCAAGATGGGCACTGCCCCGCTGCATGGAATTAGAACGGTTGTGAGGCGCGCGGCGTGTTGAATAAGATCAACCACATCACTACGATCAACACATTGAGTTACGTGTTGGCGCAACTTGAGGCTCAGTGAAGACGGACCCTAAAGCCTAGTACACACTGAGTCTCGTGCAGCGCTGTCACTACCCGGAGTGCTGTAGCCCGTCAATCACCTCTGAACGTTGTCGAGGGAAGGATGAGTCCTCATTGTCCAGTTCACAGTTCACAATGCGAGACATTTCTGCTTTACTTCCAAACATGCACTTCTTATCTTTATTTATCTATTATTATTTGTTTATATTCTTAAGTTCATCCGCTTGTACTCCTTGCACTTCACGTTCCAAAGTCAAGGAATCTGCTGTAGTAAATCTATAAAAAGTTAATTATGGCTGGGTGTATTTCTTGTATAAGCTTTGTTAGCATGCATTTATTATGTATCGTATTAGGAAAGAAATATTGCTGGTCCTACAGAACGCTCTGGCGGAGTAGGACCAGATGAACAATAAATAAATATAGATGCGAGAGTGTCGCTTGCTTTCCACTCAGATATCAGCGTGTTGCAAAAGCCCCCAAAACCACATGTTGCAGTTGAATTGGCTTAGGTGGCCACACAGGAATAATTATTTATCTACATATATTTATTATTATTATCATCAGTATCATCATTATTATTATAATTATTACTGTTATTATTATGGGAGATAAGCCAGTTGTTGTTTGGTGACGGCACTGCGCATGTAACAGGATCAGAGGAGGGATTAAGGAAGTTAGTGACGGGGTTTGTGAAGGTGTGCGAAAGACGAATGTTAAAGATAAATGTGGGTAAAAGTAAGGTGATGAGATGCACAAGGGGAAAGGATGGCAGCAAACTGAAAGTGAGCATTAAGGAAGAGAGACTGGAAGTGGATAGCTTTAGATATTTGGGAACGAATGTGGCGGGAATGGGAGGAGTGGAGATGGAATGTAGAGAGAAACAAATGCCTTGGTGGGGAGGGGGGGGTTAAAAAGTGTAATGGATGGTAAGAGAAGAATGTATGAAGGGGTGATTGTGCCGACAGCATTGTATGGGACAGAACCATGGAATATAAGAGACGATGAAAGTTTAAATGTGCTCGAGATTAAATGTCTGAGAAGTATTGTAGGAGTTCTTAGGCTGGATAGAGTGAAAAACTAGGAGAGCAGGGGTGGAAAAGGAGTTGGGATATAGGGTTGATGACAAAATATTGGGATGGTTTGGACACATGGAAAATGAGTAAAGAAATATTAGTAAAAGAAGTGTGGAAGGCAAAGGTGGATGGGGTGAACATGAGGGGACGACCAAGGATGAGATGTATGGATGGGGTAAAAGGGGCGTTGGGATAGAGGGGGGATGTCTGTTGAGGAAGAGAGAAGACAGAAGATAGGGGTGAGTGGGGAATGGTCGCATATTGGTGATGCTGTGATGGATGGAAGGGAGTGGGTGGGTGATGAGGGATTAGAGGGTTTATATGTGAATGATATTTTAACGCAGCACGGTCTTCTCTTTTTCTGTATGAGGGGATGGAGAGGGGGGGTCGCCGATTAATGAAGCGGCCTTGTTGTGGATGTACTGTGTCATGCTACATTGCTTCTAACCCAGGGCAGTGGGCAAGATGGAGGGATAACCCGTCATCCAGGAGGAGCTAATAAAAGAGGGAGGAAGGGTTGGTAAATGGGAGTGGAGTACGCGGGGATGGAATGGGTGGGGAGTGGATTTATGCCAAGGGTGACCAGACGTCCCGTATTATACGGGATCGTCCCGTATCGACCCTCCCCGGGACGCGTTTTGTCCCTATTTTCAATATTTTAAACACTTCGTTTGGAAAAAAAAAAAAAAACTGAGAAAAATTTACGTTTTACAGGTATATTGATTCGAAAGCAACAATATCTGTGTAAAAATTATATATATGAACACCGAGCGAATCTGACAGAATTCACCACATATGCTCAAATCAAAATTCAATTCTTGGAAGCAGTTGCATCAAGTGCAAAAGATGACAATTAAAAATAACGGATTAGCCACAAAGAATTAATATTTCTAAAATTATGAAAATATTTTCATCATCTGCATTTTTTCTGCAATAAATTCAATGTATCAGAGAAATTTTACTCTTACAATCCTTTTAAACCTGCAAAATATACATTATTGCAAAGTTATAATCTTTCAACATAGTAATACAGTGGTTCTTAAAACAAAATATACAATGGACACACCCCTTTTAAATAAAAAATAAATAAAAAATGTATAGGTCAATGAAACAGGTATTGGAGCTGCGAGCTTTTTTTTTTTTTTGTGCTTACCCGGAACACAATGTCCATATACCTCTCCAATTTAGGTGTCACGCATTCCAGTTTTCAAAATCTGGTCACCCTGTTTATGCCTTTGACTCTGGCTATCCCCCTTGTACGGGGGAAAAGGCCCTTGGTATATGTATGTACTATTATTATTATCATCATATGCCGCTAAATGAACGAACGAACTTGATTTTTTCTTTTCACATTGTCTGCACGTATGGGAATCATAATGGTTTTATACAGAATAAATGGAAAAGTACAATTTCTGTTCATTTTCTCTTCATACACGCTGTGCAACGGATAATAATTCTCAGTGGATTAAAAAAAATAAAATAAAAGTCTGCAGGATTCTAAATGGTGAAAGCTGACCTGGGAGTTCTCATCACATACACACACGAACGAGGAAAATTCTAGACTGTAACAGGACGACCTACATTAGGTTTATCAATGGAGTCAGGTGTGTAAAATTCTTTTCCAAGGTAAAATAATAATAATTATTAATAATAATGATAATAATAATTATAATAATTAATAATAATAATGATGATAATGATAATGTAATAATAATAACAATAGCAATGATAAATACGACAGAATACAAAGGGCGGCAACCAAGTTTGTCCCAAATCTTAACGACAAAAGGCAAGAAAATGTGAAAACTGGGATTTCCTCACATTGGAAGAGCGAAGAGAGGCGACATTAAGAACATAAGAATGAAGGAGACTGCAAGAGAACATAAGGCCTACACTAGGCATCTCCATATCCACCACCACCTGACATCCCCATCCAAAAAGATGTCTAAAAATTTCTTAAAACAACTAATAGATTCAGCGGGTACTACATGGTAACTAAGTTTATTCCATTTGCCGACCGCCCTATTAGCAAACCAATTTTTGCCTATTTCTTTCTTAAATCTAAATTTATAATGGTATTTAGATAAGAGGAAGGTACTGGCGGGGGGGAAATGAACAGAGGAGCTGTTGGTGTGGAATAAAACACGTCTTAGTCGAAAAAATATATACAATACACAAACACACACACACACACGACTCGGTGGCGCGGTTGGTAGAGTCCCCGACTGTCACTATGGCGGTCCGGGTTCGAATCCTGCCCAGGGCTGTAATAATTTCAGTATCGCTGCGTCGTTACTCCAACTCTCGTGGGCAGGGAGTTGGGTATGTGTGTGCGTGTAAGGTCACAGCATTACCCATAGATCGGTCATACGAGCTCTGAGCTCTCTTCCGGGAGCGAAATAGCTGTCGATCACATATATATATATATATATACTGTATATATATACATATATATATATATATATATATATATATATATATACACATATATATACATCAACACATCAATGAATTACCCATTCTGAGTCCACTGCTGAACAAAGGTTTCTTTCATAGCATTCCATGACTCGCACGAGTGCGCCAACCCCTGCCACGTCATTCCTACAAATTTCTCTATCCCATCTCCCCATCTTCTGTCTGATCTTGCACGCTTCCCATCTCGGGGCGTCCAGTCAGCAACACGCTCCATCGCACATCAGTCGTTCGCGCTAACTT
>NW_027467539.1:117500-132500 GCF_046742065.1 Oratosquilla oratoria
TCTTCCTTTCTCTCCGAGTTATATATATATGTTACAGTAAGAACACGTACCTAGGGATTACGCGTAATCCCTGAATGTTTATTCAGTGAATACGCGTAATCCCCGTTTCACTAACCTAACCTAACCTAACCTAACCTAACCTGACCTGACCTAACCGAACCTAACCTAAGGTTAGGTTAGGTTAGTGAAACGGGGATTACGCTTATTCACTGAATAAACGGTTAGTGAAACGGAGATTACGCGTATTCACTGAATAAACATTCAGGGATTACGCGTAATCCCTAGGTACGTGTTCTTACTGTAACATATATATGTTATTAATATATTATTACTATCCGCCTCTTTTCTCCCATTATTTTCTTTCCAATCGTATATTTGTAAGTCTTTCTTCATTTTCATAATTCCTAAATTTGATTTTAAATCGCCTGCGGCACTCGAAACGATTACTATTTATCTAACACAATGACGATGCATGAAGAATGAAGAGAATATCTGACGTCACTACGAAGATGGCGCCACGGGTAGGTTTTATGAGAATGGCTGAAGCAGACGACGTAATCTAAAATTATAATAGTAAATAAAAAACGAATTTTTGTGCAGTTCAATTAGCTATTACTGACTTTAGTAAGTACTAAAACATTAGTAAAATTAGACACCTTTAATTTTCAAAATGGTTACACTTTAAGAAGTCGCACCACAAAGTACCAAATTTGGCATTATTTCAAAATTAAGATTACTGCACTAAGCAATGAGGGGAAGATGGAGTCGTTGCTTATAAAAAAGTAGTAGACGTAGTATAATATTTTAGTAATAATAATAATAATAATAATAATAATAATAATAATAATAATAATAATAATGACCACAAAAATGATGATGATGATGATGATGATGATAATAATAATATCCAGTCCCATTACACTTGGTTCATGCACGAGTTCCGGACCACTGTGTACAGATGGGCAGTTGCTAAGCAAAGAATTGTTGAGGGAGGGAGAGATTGTGGGCTTATTATACGGGAAGAAAATGGGACGAAATAGTGTGATGCGTAAGATAATGCAACACATATAAAAAAAACACAGAACATTCTTTTGGGGGGTATGATAAACAAATAAGTAAATAAAACAAATGAAAATAAATCAGCAAAGAAAATGCCAAGCTGGGATAAAAGAAAATGGGAAAGCGCTCTGGGGAAAAAAAAGTTGATGTTACGTACGAAAACCGCTCAGCATTAGTAATATAATTTAGCTGACCTACCTATATATTAGGATGAGGTTCTCAAATAAGGAAATCATACTCCTTTATGTGACTCACAATAATGAGATTGAAAAACTTTAATATCTTAGCTCACATGTGGAAAACGACAACTAAGCCCTGCAACTACATAGATAAAATAAAAAGGAACTGATATATTATTTTCGACAAGGAAAACACAAGAAATGGAAACACACACACACACACACACACACACACACATATATATATATATGTGTGTGTGTGTGTGTGTATTCACTTGGTCTTTTGGATCACGTGTTCGACTCGTGATCGACAGCTATTTCCCTCCTGGAAGAGAGCTCAGAGCTCGTAGGTCCGATCTATGGGTAATGCTATGACCTTTCACACACACACACACCCAACTCCCCGCCCACGAGAGTCAGAGTAACGACCCGAGGCGCAGTTGTACCGAAATTAATTTCGGCCCTGGGCAGGATTCGAACCAAGCACTACGCGCACCACCATGCTAGTAGTTCATCGTTCTACCAACTGCGCCACCGAGTCGTGTGTGTGTGTGTGTGTGTGTGTGTGTGTGTGTGTGTGTGATTAAAAACGAAGAGAATAACAAGAACGTAGAGAAGAAGAAACACCACGAGAGACGATAAGTGAATGAAAAGAAAAAAAAAAAAAAAAAAAAAATAGAATGAAAAAATATATCAAGAAAGTTGGAAATGCCCAAAAGACCCCAACTCTTGAATCAGGTCGGATTACGCTGGATAGGATCTGACTTAATCAACGCGAGCGTGCGTAACCCGAACTATTTTCGCCGTAGCACACCAAAACATGAATGAGCAGCTTAAAATGGGGAGGGAGGCAGGGTCAATGGAACAGTCGGTCGAGGAAGGAGCTGGCAGCAGAGGATGTGCAGGTCTTGAGAGGTAAACCTTAAAAATAATTGTGAAAATACGAAGGCCGCCAAAGAAGCTGAGTGGTGGTCAAAATGTGGAAGTGCCTCTCATCTTCTGCAGGAGGTACTGGTCAAAAGTTCCTGTAGAAGGTAGACATCAGTATATAGGGAGTTGCCATGTTCGTATTGGAACGGAAAAAATAGAGACGACATAGAGGGGAGGGTGGGGGGGTGTCTCGGGGAGGAGATGGGGGGGAGGGGGGAGAGAGTTAAGGTGACTAAGCGATTTCAGGAATTTCCGGAGAGGCGTCGGCGTCAGCGGCAGAAGCTATTACCTGCTGTTGCCCTCTGGAAAGCAGTTCACTATTCATGAGTCCTTGTTCATTCAACTTACCATTCATTCATTCATTCATTTATGGAGTATCATTACCTTATAATGGAGGAGACTGCAAAAGACCATATGGCATACACTAGGTAGTTCCATGTCCCTCACCACCTGTCATCCCCATAAATAAAGTTATCTAATCTTCTCTTAAAACAACCAATGGTTTCAGCGCTCACTACATCAAGGTTCCTAAGTTTATTCCATTCGTTAACCCGTCTGCTGGTAAACCAGTTCGTGCCTATTTCCTTCTTAAACCTAAATCTGTCCAATTACTAGCCTTACATGTTTTTGTATCAAATGTTTTGCCCAATCGGATATGCAAATAAGATCTTGAACAACTCATAACATGTATTTATAGAGTCAAAGTGGACTGTTTTGTGTTCATTGTTCTTTCTATAAGACAGCAGGGTCACATTTCAGACCTTAAAGTAAGTTCAGACCATGTATACATTCTCACTGGTCTTTTTTTTTTAATCACTGTGTTATCTGTTTTTCATTTAAACTTCTACATGAATCAACCGTTTCCTTAATTTAATGTCCATCTTTCTGTTGTTTATTTTAGCTTATCATGCTACTTTTTCAAAGACTTACGTTCATAGTGTACTCTAACTGACAATGTAGAACATGTTAATATTCACTGAATAATTGAAAAAATAACTTCCTTTTTTCAAGTCTTTTTAAGTTTACTCGCGATTCGTAATTATTCTTTGCTGGCACATTGACATTCACTGTACTTACATAACAATGCCACAACTGCCTATCAACATTCCTCCTTGCAATGGTAATTCACTACTAAAAAACTCACAACATAACGGTCTTCAATCAAACGAAACATCAAGTATAACATGTACTAGATAAACTAGTACATACAACTAATAAAATTGTAACAAGCGGAAAGTCGTACCAATAAAGGCTCCATCCTCACATTTGGTGTTTATTTCGATAGACTTGTCGGCATCTGCTAATCATATACACAAAACTCTTCGATGAGCTAACGAAAACAATAACAAAGCTTCCCGCTAAGTTTTCTTTTGCTGTTTACAAACGAGTCTATTACTGCGGTAGTCGAATGAAAAGAAAGAAAAAAAAAAATAACACAGATTTCAGATTGTTATTCACGCTAATCACTGTATAGTGACAAAGATAAAGAATAAAAAACTCACGTATAAACAACAATATGCATGCTCAATTCTACCTATAATTTATATATAAACCCCAGGAATGGTGGTTCATTTGATCACTCAAGTTAGTAGCAAAAATTGCTGTTGCTTCTTCCCAGCAAGTTATCCACTTTTACCATCAGCAAGAGTCAGTAGCATGTTACTGACTTTGGATACTAAGCATCAAAGTGAGTACCAAAAGCAAGTAGCATGCCGTCGAGAAATGCATAGTGTGCCGTCATCTTAATGCAGCAGATTGTTTCGAATTAGTTGCTACTTTGAGCCATTTCTGCCAAGCCTTTCCCCATTTTCATTCCTTTTAAGTTGACTCATTCTGAACTCTACCACAGAAATACCTTGCCACTTCTAACCAATATATGAACACAATAACTAGACATTCTCGGCAAAGACATGTTATCATCTACATTCTCTAGCGATATCTTAAGCCGCGTCCTCATTTGTTGCATTTCCACGTATCGTATCATCTTTGCGTACCACCTAGTGATACGATACGGTGCAACAAGGTATTGTACCCACTTGTTGCGTATCCGCCTGCTGTATACGGATACGCAACAAGTGGGTACAATACCCTGTTGCACCGTATCGTATCACTTGGTGGTACGCAAAGATGATACGATACGTGGAAACGCAACAAGTGTGGACGCAGCTTCATAAGTTTACCGTGATCGTTTACCGTCACAACACTGATCGTCCCAAGAAAACGTGTGATTGGTCCGAAAAGGTGTCAACAGTCCCCCGATAGGCACTGACTGCATGGAACGTTGTATAGTTATCACCCCAATCTATCAAGTAGGAAAAGAAAGAAAGGAACGCGCGTGATGGGGGAAGGAGAGATGCTCCTATCCCACGCAGTCATTTCGCTAGGTATACGGTAAAGAAAAAAGATGATTGTTGTTTTCTGTGTCACCAAACAACGCTGTCATTCATGAAAAAATCCGCCACTCCCATGGCGAAATCTTCATTCAATGAGTCACGTGGTCAGACGTCTTTGTGTATCTTCTTGAAGTCCTCCTCGTGTCCTCCTCCTCCTCCTCCTTGAGCTCCTTACAACCACGAACTTCCGCTCCAAGGGTTCATCTTTCCTGTCTCTCCACATACCTGCATGTATGTACGTGCATACATACGTACATGTATATACACGGTCACCGTGAGTGTTTATCCTGTGTTTGGGATAAAGGGGAATGCGAAAGAAGAGGAGAGTTATAAAGACAGAAAAATAAAATGAGAAAAGGAAAGAACGAACACACACACACACACACACACACACACACACACACACACACATATATATATATGTGACGAAAAAACAGATGAAAGACTAATCCGACCCAGACTGGAATATGCAGGAGCAGCAGCGTGATCATCACGCAAAAAGAGGGATAGAGAGAATGCAAAGAACAGCAACCAAAATGGAGAGAGAGAGAGAGAGAGAGAGAGAGAGAGAGAGAGAGAGAGAGAGAGAGAAAGAGAGGGGAGAAAAATAGACTTCCATCAGAGAAAATTAAAAGAGAACAAATAATGAACAGACAGGATCATAGAAACAAAATAATAAGAAGACATGATACAGACTAAAAGCATTAAGGACTATAAGGCAATGTTTGATTTATGGAGACTATAAACGGGACCCGATAAGCACAACTCCAGCCATATATATATATATATATATATATATATATATATATATATATATATATATATATATATATATAGAGAGAGAGAGAGAGAGAGAGAGAGAGAGAGTGGAAAAAGAATAGCTTCCCACACAGAGTGCTGGATACCTGGAATAACTTAGATAAAGAAAAAGTGTGTGCAAATACTATTCAAGATTTTAAGAAAAAAAACTTGATGCTGACAGATACAAAAACGGGTCACTACGAGCATAGCTCCCCTTCCCGTAAAATGGAACTAGTAAATACACACACACACACACTTTCGGGCGAGCTACAGGCGGAATCGGACGGCTAAAAAAGATCTCTGTTGTGCAGCGCTTTTTCGCTAAGATATTGGAAACTACTACAGGCAATTCACTCAAAGAATCTCAGTCGATCCTGCGTTTTCGGTTGGCAGCCCTGCTCACCCTTCGCTACGATGCAACTCACGAACTTTTTCATATCTACATATTTCAATTTCCGATCTGAGTGTCACTCTTTCGACCACATACGTTGTTTCAACCGTATTGAAAGACTCAAGAAGATAACGAATACATGATGAAAGCCGTAAATTAATCGAGCTCGAAAAACCATGAGCGGTATGTACTCGAGTCATGTTCAATTTTGACTCATGAGATTGATTGGAGTGAACGGACGGAGGTAGCAAGACGCTGTGCTTCCTGCCACCCGTCCAGTATCAAAAGATAATCATATAAACCTTTCATTTTCTCTTTTATGTCACTTTATGGGATATGTGAAAGCACAGTCATATTCATGACTATTTTATATCACAGAAGACATGTTAAATTTTACAACCAGCCTCATAATGACTGGACACAGCGATAATAAGTAAAATGCTGTATAAACATTAAAATTATATTCCTTATCTTATACTCGCTATAATTACTTTCTTTGTACTATCGAGATGGAAAGCTTTGAAATAGGTGAACAAGGACTGCTTCATCCCTAGATGTACATGAAATTCGTGTAACTCGTATAGTCACTGAGCTAAGTGAAGAAATATGAAAATATTTTAAGGAAATTTTTAGGTTTCAGCTAGCTCAGCGGGAGAAGGGTGAGCAGGGCTGCCAATCGAAAACGCAGAATCGACTGAGATTCTTTGAGTGAATTGCTATAGTTGTATTTAAGGACGCGAAGGGAGTTGTGCATACCGAGTGACCGAAATGGCATAATTATTATAAAAATTTGTATTAATACATAAAATGAAGGGAGACAAAAGTGAAAGAAGAAAAAGTGAACCAACAAGGAGATGTCTGGACGTGAGCAGAGTGGAATCGCCGCTGGGATAATAACAAAAAGATCCTGCATGAATGAAACCCCAAAAGCTAATCAAAGGTTGGATAATTACGCATTTTTAGGGTTTGCAAGAGGAGTAATTAGGAGTAATTATCACCAAAGACATGTCACCAGACAAGCATACCAACAAAATAGAGATACCTTCAATTTACTAAGGTCAATGAGAGTAGCTTTTGATTACTTAGATGAGGAAATGGTAAAGAAAATATTAGTTACACTGATAAGACCAAAACTGGAGTATGATGCGACACTGTGGACACCCAGTACTAAAAAGAATAATAATAAAAAAAAAAAATAGAAAGAATACAAAGAGCAACGACAAAGATGGCACCAACACTCTCTAAATTGACATACGAAAAAAGATTATCAAAATCGGAACTAGTAGCCTGGAACAAAGAGAAAGAGGAGATCTACGGACTATTTACAAAATTATGAAAGGGATGAAAGTCCTAGATAGAGATGATCTATTAAAGTGGAACAAGAGGACACGAAAAGAAACTCAAAAAGGATAGTTATAGAAGAGATCTGAAAAAGAATATTTTCCCACACAGAGTGGTGGATATCTGGAGTAAATTGGATGAGGCAACAGTGTGTCCAAATATACAAGAATTTAAGAACAAACTTGATGCTGAAAGATACAAAGACGGGTCACTATGAGCATAACTCCCTTCCCATATAATACTAGGTAAATACACACACATATTGTATATAATATATATATATATATATATATATATATATATATACATATACATTAGGCTTATATTTCCTCATTTTACTTTCATACCATTGTACTATCCTCCCCATGTGATCAGTTTACACAGTTGCGAACACGACGGGGGGACTAGACTACGTGTGGGTGGGTGGTACTACATATTTCTTTAATATTCAAACTGATGACCACCATTTTCCAGATATCGCTTACCTACGGATTTGACAAAATTACGAAACATTTTAAAGAACGAATATATTGATCGTAAAGTGGATTGTAAGGATGTGGAAAACGTAACCATGTTCCCACCCTGGGAACAGGTAATTCGGGTTTGTATGTAATTGGTGAGCCATCCTAATAGGGCTACACATCTGTTCCCAGGTAGCCCAGACACGCTCAAATACTGCCAAGAGCATTTCCGGCAGTTCGTCGAGGCGCGCGAATGTATCACAAGGAAAATAAGCGTCGCTGACATGGCAACAACAATCAGCCAGTCAATCCGATGGAGCAGACGACAAAACACGCACGATGTTCTTTGCCGTCTGAAATTTTGATTACTGTCGATTAGTAAAAAAAAAAAAAAAAAAAATTAAACCATGTAAATAGATGAAATGAAAATATAAAAGAACAAAAATACAAAAACAAATAAATACCCAAATTAAAAAACAAAAACATAAACACATACACACAGATAATTAAAAAATACAAACAGAATAAACAAAATAAGAAATGCAAATTAAATGAATAATCAAACAAACATACAAATAAATGAATGAATAACGAAAATGCAGTTATCTGTGAGATTTTGCGTTAAGGTAGAGTTACGCTAGTCGACGAAAAGCTTGCAGTCCAACTTTTGCAATAGTTCACCCTGTATTAAGTGGTCACACGAAGTCCTACCTTACTGTGTACAGACATTGTCACCAATCGCGTGAAAGGAGCTACAGCAAGTCCCACTCTCTATCCAGATTGAGGAACTCTCATTGGCAGAGCCAATGCCTATGTCACCTTATCAAACATTTTGTCCCAAATAACTTTGAACGACTCGCGATCTTTCTAAAAGACATATTTGACGATTTTTGTATATCTTATACACACATACGCTTTGTTCCTTTCCTGTATACTACAATTAGTGAAACTCTTACAGGGTTGAAAGATTTTGAGGCTTGATATCCTCACATGAAGCTATATTACACGATCTAGAGAATAAAATTGAGCAGGAAAAGGATACCAACCTGGCTCCTAAAACGGAGTTTGATCAATTGAGAGGAGAGAATGAAACTTTGATGAGAAAAAAAAAAAAAACATGGAAGAAAAAGAGGATAGACCAACAACGAGGATAGGAGAAATAGAGTAACCTTTAAAGAGACCATGGAGCAAAACGGAATAGCCTGGAAGAAGGAATAGTGAAAGTTATATATATATATATATATATATATATATATATATATATATATATATATAATATACACTATACATAATATATATATATATATATATATGTATAAATATATGTATATGTATATATATATAGACGCTCCTCTACTTACGTTCATTCGTTTTACGTTTTTTCGATTTTACTTTTGAACTGACTGTAAAAAAAATTGTAAAAAAAAAAAAAAAAAAAAATTGAGTGAATTTTTTAGTTTAGCGCGCTCTCCATAGTTCAAACGATACTTGCGCATGACGCTGCATCCATTGTTTACATTGCACAAACGACAAACTGAACATGCCTTGCCTCCTCCTCCACCATCTCAATTAATGTTGCTTGAATTTAATTTATTTGAAATTAATGTTATTATTTTACAATGTTATATGTATAATTAATGATTTAGGGGTGTTTTATAAGATACGGTAATAGAATTTACGGATGTATAGTACAGTAACAACTTACGTTCATTTTCAACTTACGTTCGGCCGTTCGGAACGTAACTAAAACGTAAGTTGAGGAGCGTCTGTATATATATATATATATATATATATATATATATATATATATAATAAAAAAGAGAATATATCGTCAGATATATTGTTGAAAACAAATCTAGATGCGTCTTACTCTTTGGATGCCAAGAAGAATACAACACCTCATAGAAGTTACGCCAAGAAAAAGAAATGCAAATGATAAGGGAAATTACATCATCAACTCTAGGGAAGGACTTGGCTGTAAATACCAGATTGATAGCGTGTATAGGTTAGGCAAGTTTATGAGAAACTGTGCACGTCCAATGAGAATAAGGTTCAAGTCACAAGCCTTGGCAAAAGAAATAATCAGCAAGTCTTGGAAATTAGCACAAGAAGGTTAAAAAATATTTGGATTTGGAAAAATGCTAACAAAGGGGAACGAGCAAAGACACGAAAGCTCCAAGTGGAAGCCAAAACCCAAAAATTATAGGACCGAAGAAGAAAAATATTTTTTTTTTCTTTCTTTTTAGAGTTGTCAATCAGAAGGTGAGGAAATGGTTTCTAAGAAAACAAGAAGGCATCATTGCAAAGTAAGCACTACAAGGAAACTTAGAAGTGCATATGTTGATGGTTTACTATCTCCTAGGGGGATCAGTGAACAGCTGCCCAGGATGTAACACTTCACCCCATACCATACAACACATAACGGAAGACTGCATTATACACAATCATGCACGCAAACAACACAACATACACTCTATAAAGGATTTGTGGGAAAACCCAGTTTCGGCTGTAGCATTCCTTGGGGAGACGGGACTGCTCGGACAGACAGTCTAGGGAACGACAACAACAACAACAACTATCTACTAGGTTGGAGATAAATGACTACTTAAGGTTAAATGACCCTTATATAGTGAGTCTAGTAAAGACTAAAGTCCCCCTAAAAATTATATACAGTTCGAGAACAACAGACACACCTGGAGAAGAGACAGAAGATTAAAAAAAAAAAAAAAAAAAAGGAGTAATGTTTGTGGTGAGTAGTGACATAAAGGTGGAAGAAACAAATGTGGGTGAAGGCAGGACTGAAGCATTTCACCTAAAGATCAGTACTAAAGGCCACAATAAAAGAGACTTGATGGTGGCATATGTTCCCCCCAAGACAAGACCTTGGGACGAAACTGAATATCAAAAAATGTTAAAGGATACAATTATTTTCCTATAGAAAATATTTAACATAGTAACATAATCCTTATTGGAGATTTTAATTGTGGTCACGTCCACTGGGAGGAATGGGATACAAGCGGTAAAGCAGATTCCTGGGGAAATACACTGCTGAGTATACCAATGAAGAACACAATGACAGTGGGTAAAGGAAGTGATCCGGGTAAGAGGAGATGACACTCCCACAAGATCTGTTACTAACCAAAGAGCCTGACATCATCAGCTCCTTGAACTACCTTTGCCCAATAGGAAAAAGTGACCATTTTACAACTGAATTTCGGCTGGAGGATGAGGAAACAGAGCAAAGGAATGAACCACACAGGCAAGGGAAACTCAATTTTAGGAAATATTAAGGCTGAAAAAACTCTTTGAAGAAACAAACTGGGAGGTATTCATGAATACCACAGGAACAAAGAGGAAATGGGAAATCTTTCATGGTATTTACAGCCTAGGAATGAACAAACACGTGCCAAAGACTAGAGAAGGGAAGAAGCAAAAACAGGACTGGTTAAACAAAAAGTGTGAGATTGCGAAAAAGGAAGGCCAGGGATATGGCTTGAGGAGATGGAGAAAGAAAAGAAGCTTACAAACAAGCTGGGAACGACTATATCAGAATTCGCCGGGAGGAAGAAAGCAATTATGAAAGTGTAGTAGAAAAATGCAAGTTGAGCCAAAACTGTTTTACAGATTCATAAATGGTAAATTGAGACACAAGGAAGAAAACACCAAGTTAATAGTAGATAATGAGGTCTTTGAAGAGGCCTCAGCTCGGGCAAAATTAATGAAGGTTTCCATTCGGTCTTCACAAAAGAGTGCAACTTTTTGGAGAAAAACAAGGTGAAAAAAAAAAAACAGGTTTGGCATATGTAATGTAGAAGTGAGGAAAATGCCCAATCTCCTGGGATCATTGGACGTGACAAAAGACTCAGGTCCTGACAGGATCTTAAACTGGATACTTAAAGAATGTAGGGAACAGTTAGCAAACTAGATCCACAGTCTTATATGCTCATTGAAAGAAGGCACTGTGCCATTTGATTGGAAAAAGGGTAAACGTGGTGTCAAATTCACAAAGGTGGAAACAAGGAAACACCACTAAATTATGGGCCAGTATCACTAACCAGCACAATAGTGAAATTATGTGAAAGGATTGTGAAAGATTGATGGACCAAATATCTTAAAAAGATGAACATTCTGACAGTTTGGCTTCAGATCTGGAAGGTCATGTGTGTCGAACAACATTAGCTTTTTTTTTTTAAGTGATTAATGTGTTGCAACACAGGGAGGGGTGGGTGGACTGCGTGTGCCTGGACCTAGAGAAAGCATTTGATAAGGTACCTCACAGTCGATTTATGTGGAAATTGGAGCATGTTGGAGAACTGGGAGGCAAACTATTAGCAGGGAAAAATATACTTTTTTTTTCCAGAGCCATTTTTCATTTTTTTTTATTTCACCAGAGCCATTTTTTTTTTATTACCATAGCCATTTTTGATACTTCCAAAGCCATGTTTTTGCAGGTTCGATTTCCTTCAAACTATTGGAAGGCTAACTCATTATTCATGTCGGAGCGAGTTTGCATATGTACAGTATGCGTATGCATGCGGTGATGTGGTATTGGGTATGGTGCATTGTGCATGTAGTCAGCGCGTTGATTGGGCAGCTGGCTGCATGCAACCAATGAACTTCCCTGCATACAGGTACCATGCAATTCGCAACTAGCGACATTATGTAGCACGATAGTCGTGTAGAGTCTAGTCAACATGTACTAGTATACGCGTGCATGCAGCTGATACGAAGCTAGGCTAGGTAAGCCATTGAACTCTAGCAGCTATACCGCGTACACATATGTACGTACATCAACAAATTAAAGTTGATTGATGCGTTGCGTTTATGATATCGATTGATAATACAATGATTGATCACGGGTAAGTTGTATTTGCTCTGATCCTTTCATCAATGGTGATGGGATTCAGGGATTGCCAAATGATGGATAATGCATGAAAAACGTTTAATCTTGCCGCGGGAGCAATTTTTTTTTTTTTTTTTTTTTTGTGGGGGATCGCTCCCGCTATTGGATTTGCGAGAGCGACATTGGAACTTTCCCGAGCGAAATCGCTCGTCGCTCCCGTGTATTTTTTCGCTGACTATTAGAATGAATTAAAGACTTTTTGAAGGAAAGATACATGAGGGCAATAGTAAAGGAAAAGATGTCAAGCTGGAAAGCAATATAGAGCAGAATACTACAAGGTTCAGTGCTTGCACCAATAATGTATCTTGTCTATGTTAATGACGACATGATGGAAGGGAAAACAAGCTATGCTAAAATGTTTGGAGATGATGCAAAAATCATGAGAAGAGTGAAAAAAGAGGAGGGCAGTAGACTGTTGCAAAAAGATCACATACTATTTTTGCATGGAACCAAGAATGGGAATTTATTTTCAATATATAAAAAAGCAAAGTACTGGAAATGGGCAACAGCAGCAAAAGGCCATCCTTAACCTATTCCTTGGAAAACAAAAGAGGAGAATGATTTGGGAGTGTTTATAAAAGGCAACCTGTCACCTGACAGATATATCAGCAGGAATGTGGGAGACATATATGGACTAATACAGAAGATCAAAGTGGCGTCCCATTATATGGATGAAAATATGATGAAAAAAGTCATTGAAACATGGATACATCCAAGACTGGAATATGTGCCAGTTGTATGGTCCCCATACAGAAAGGATATGGGCAAGATTGGGAGAATACAAAGGGCAGCAACCAAACTAGTTTCCAGCCTAGCAGATAAACCAAACGAGGAACTGGTACTGGGTCTACCAACTATGAAAGATCGAAGAGAAAGGTGACTTGATTACAGTGTGCAGGTCACTAAAGGGGATAGATTGTATTGATAGAAGAGATCTCTTGATTAAAGATGGGAGGGCTTTAAGAGGTCATGGAAGTCAATTAAGGAAGACCACATGTCGAAAGGATGTGAACCAATGCAGTTTTCCATGTAGATGCATAAATATATGGAATAGCTTAAAAGGTGATATATCCCAATCTCAAAAAATAACAAGTTCAAATCTAAATACGATAATTGGAAATCAAAGATGTAGATCAAATTGGAACCGTACATGAATTCAAGTCTAGGTTTGTTAGAAAATTAGAGAACAGGAAACAGGACCCAATAAGCGCTGACCCTTTCCTGTAAACTACAATTAGGTAAATATACACACCTGGCAGACAAACAATATGAGGAAAGACTAAAGGTGCTGGGTCTGCCAACTTTGAAAGATCGAAGAGAGAGGTGACATGATTACAGTGTTCAGATCTCCAGATTAAAGATGGGAAGACTTTAAGAGGTTATGGAAGTAAATTAAGAAAGACCAAATGTCGAGAAGATGTGAAGAAATACAGTTTTCCATATAGATGCACAAATATGTGGTATAGCAAAGGTGATATAACCCAAACTCAAAGAATACACGAGTTCAAATGATAATTGGAAATCAAAGATATAGATTAAATTGGAACCGTACATGAATTTGAGTCTAGGTATGTAAGAAAATTAGAGAATAGGAGACATGACCCAACGAACGTTGCTCCTCTCCTGTATAATACAGTTCGGTCAATACACACACATAGATTATTGATTGACCACTTTTGTCCAATATCCTGAAAAAAACCCTGAAGTGAGAACATGTACTTCAATTTATATTCAAAGTCATCGTATTCGTGCTACATAGTACATATGTTTAAAAGCGTCATCCTTTTACAAAATTCAGGTTTGCCCCCTCAATTTTTGATCCTGGATCCGCCACTGACGACACCTGCCGAGACTGAGAGAAAATGGAAAATATTTCTCTTCTTTCTTTCAATGTCAGGTCCAATCTCTCTCCGTGAATTTTATTTGCAAGATTGGGGGCCATTTTGCTCGTCGTTGCTCTATGTACTGTAGTCTCTCGAACTTGTCTGTGTGTGTGTGTGTGTGTATTTACCTAGTTGTATTTTACGGGAAGGGGAGCTACGCTCGTGATGTCCCGCCTTTGTATCTCGCAGTGTCTAGTTTGCTCTTAAATTCATGAATGGTTTTTGCACACACTATTTTTTCGTCCAGTTTGTTTCAAGTGTCCACCACTCTATGTGGAAAACTGTGTGTGTGTGTGTGTGTGTGTGTATTCACCTCGGATCTGCTGCAGCCTCTGTCGAGACAGCCAGACACCACCCTACGGCAGTGAGCTCAGAGCTCATTATTTGCCGATCTCTGGGTAGGTCTGAGACCACTCACACCACACACCGGGACAGCAAGGTCACAGCTCCTTGACTAACGTCCCGTACCTACCCACTGCTAGGTGAACAGGGGTTACACGTGAAAGGAGACAAACCCAACTTACCTCCGCCCGGCCGGGGAATCGAACCCCGGTTCTCTGGCTTGTGAGGCCAGTGCTTTACCAATCCGTGTGTGTGTGTGTGTATTTACCTAGTTGTATTTTACGGGAAGGGGAGCTATGCTCGTGGGTTCCGGCTTC
>NW_027467539.1:137500-220000 GCF_046742065.1 Oratosquilla oratoria
GTAGCGACGCTCTAACCCGGCCAGTGAGCATCCTCTTTAACATACGTGTAGTGATAAAGAGACTGTGTTGGGATTCTGGCAACAAGATAGTTTGGGATAAAATATAAACTAAAGGAAACTATTAAGAGTAATAAAAATCAGTTTAAGTGGAGATCGGTCATCAGAATATATATTGATCAGTGAATGGCATGGGAAAACATGAATAAAACAAGTGAATCTAAGGGTAACGGTGTCCCACTAGTATATATTTTATAGTCTTATACTGTACAATGCAATTAGGTATACACACACGCACGCGCACATATTTGAAGCTAGGCAGGTCCGCACGAGCGTTGCTCCTTTTCTGTACAATTAGGTAAATACACATAGTTGTTAGTGTCGAGGGTTGAAGTGCCGGCTAGCAACACAGCGATGCTAAAACTACCTCAGTCCTGGGCGGGAACCGAACTTGGATCGCTAGAAAAGCGGTGGCGAGTGCTACCACTATGCCGTCGAGCTGGGTAAATACACGCGCGCGCGATCAACCTAATTTCTACAAAGGCAGATGGCCTAACTCCAATCAGTAGGAGCAACTCCCGTGGCAGCGCTAAGCCATATTCACTCTTCTCTTCCAGCCCTGTGGACACCCCCCCCCCCCAACCCCGCTCCTGCCAAGCTCAGTGACAGTCGATCATTCCTCACAGTCAAAACGCCACAGCACGACCGCTCGGGATGCGAGAAGTCACGTGACCATAACCCCAAAACTGATGTTTATCGATACCTCGTGTCGGCACCAACAAGCATGTCCTGGTATAAAGACTATCTCCAATGGTACTTACGATCCAACGCAAGGATTTTGTCCCAAAAATAAAAAAAAATCTATTGAGCCGTGGGATAGTCTCTCAGTTGCATGGCAAGGGTCTGAATGACCTTGAAACCACGCACCTCCGTCAACTGGTTCTTGCATCTATCTATACTATCTTTAATTCCACAAGGCAACCCCAGTCGTCTACCTATTTCTAGGAACGTTTGATGCCCCAGATACTTGGGTCAAACTACCCAGAGAGGTGAACCTTTCGAAAATGCTTTACATTTTCTTCACACACAGCAACATGCATTTCTTGGTCTTAATTCAGAGGACTCCGATTTGGTTTCGTTTTATCACTCAGTGATTCGAGCAGGGGTATTTAAAGACTAAGAGTCGAGATATAACGTTCAAAGGTGGACAGTGCCGCACGCAAAATATTATTTATGGTTGGAACAGACGCGGCACATTTGTTGTGATGTCATTCACCTGTGTAGGATTACGGGAAGTGCATTAATGTATACGCGAGTTGTGTGCGTGCG
This sequence comes from Oratosquilla oratoria, assembly GCF_046742065.1. Lineage (NCBI taxonomy): Eukaryota > Metazoa > Arthropoda > Malacostraca > Stomatopoda > Squillidae > Oratosquilla > Oratosquilla oratoria. The sequence continues at coordinate 138,827 of NW_027467539.1, forward strand.
TACTTTCGTTCGTGTGGGCATGCATAAGGCATTGGAATAACGGTGATGCATTGCCAAGCCGAACCACCTCCACTACTTAACCCCTCCTCACCTCAGCTACCTTTTCGACACCCTGCAAAACTGAATTGTTATCCTTTCACACAACACCAAACGCCCTTTATTCTTTTTCATGTGACTATTACCAGCGCAATAAACTCTATATACCTTTCCCTTCTCTTACAAAGGAGGTAGCCAAGTCATAGGCACGTACTTACTTCCACCCATTCTGCTATGGGAGCTTGTGTATAGATCATAATTAGTATGTACATATAAATGTGTATATTGATCTATGTATATTAATCTATGTGCGTATAAAGCCTAGCGGGTTTGCGCTAGGAAGTTGTGAACACGCGTCGGACCTACCACACGTGGAGTACAAGATCTAAGAATATAAGGTCTAACCACTTCCGACCGAATTTCGAGGGAGTTGGCGCAGCGGGCCCGTGAACGTCACCTGGCTGTTCAAAGTGGGGTTAGCGGGTCCTATAGCTGTCAGTTGAAGCTGGTCCGTCGTTCGAAAATGACGTCGCCTTCGCTCGCACAGCTCCACGCAATTAGTTATATTCTGACAAATATTATATAAAATATATATATAAAATATTATAGTTCCTGTCTATATATATGAATATATAATATATATGATATATAATATATATATATATATATATATATATATATATATATATATATATATATATATATATATATATATATATATATATAATATATAAAATATTATAGTTCCTGTCTTCCTTGGCGTTTCACAGTTTTCTTCAGTGTATCACAAAGAGAAAATGGACTCAGCCAAATGACGTCAGAAGCTGCGCAGAAGAATGTAAACGGTCTGACCTGTATATTTAGACCTTGGTGGAGTAGGCAGTCTTGTCTTTGTACTCGTTGTAAGCGTCCGTAATATGTCTCGTGTGTAGATTTTGCTTTAAATTATATCAATATTATGTATGAACTCTTTTCTTTGCCATCCTGAACGCATGGAAACAATTCCACTACCCTCTACCACCCTTTCCCCCACCTTATCTCCTCGTGGATAACGGGTCATCCCTGTATCCCGCCCACAGTCCTGGGTCAGAAACAATGTAGCAAGACACAGTACATCCACAGCAAAGCCGCTTCACTTAATCGGCGACCCCTCTCCGTCCCCTTATGCGGAACAAGAGAAGACGGGGAGAAAATCCCTTCGGGCTCCTTCAAAATATCATTCACATATAAGCACACCCTACCTCCCCCATTCTCCGGTCTTCCCTACCTTGTAAATAATTTCTAATTCCACTAAAACCCCCTACTATTCAAGTAAAACTAATGTAGAAACTATGTTTTTTCCTCCTCCGATACTATCTTGTCTCCAGTATCCATTAATCGTCATATCACTTCCAATTCCTAGCATCTGGTCCCTCGTCTTCACCATGTAATTCCTCCTTCAGCCTCTCTTCCTTCCATATATATAAATAAATATATATATATATATATATATATATATATATATGTATATATATATATATATGTACAACACTGAATGGGTCCCAGTGATTAGAGATACATTTTAACAACCACATTGCACTTTAATTCTAAGCCATCATAGGCCAGCATGCTGAAATTGAAATGTGGTAATCCCCAGGACTCGAACTCGAAAGGGTTCGAGTCCTGGACAGTACCACATTTCAATTTCAACATGCTGGCCTTTGATGGCTTAGAATTAAAGTGCATTGTGGTTGTTACAATGTGTATATATGTGTATATATATATATATATATATATGTATATATATATATATATATATATATATTCTCTCTCTCTCCTTAACCAATCATCCCGCCGAGATGCGAGATCGGGCTGGTGCTGTTTCTACAGTCGATACACAATCCCAACGTCCTCGCCTTCCAATATGATAGATATACGCTAAATGGCCTACTGGCTCCGGCGCTTGGCTTTCAAGCCAAAAATTTCATAAATCATCATCATCGCCTTCTTATAGCAAACCGTATATTTGACGTCACAATCACCACGCCCTTTATCGGCAATTGGGCAAACTACCAAGTGCCCGGATGATGCGTACTAACCCAATGCATTTTGTATATGAAACGACATGCGACCCATTTCCAAAGGTATTGTTGTTAAAGGACGAGTGTTCCTGGAGTCAAGATCGACATTCAACGTATTGACACTTATTCCAACATTCAATTCAAGTGTTGGTTAGAGTGTCGAGGACTAAAAGCTAGTGGAAACACGGCCAAACTTGTGGAAAGGGACAGTATTTTCCACGGCATCATATGGCCGGTCTGGTCTTTTCTCTAGCATGTCTAGTCTTTGTTTCAAGTTAGTTTCTCCATGTACTGTATTAACCAGTCGTTGCAGTGTTTCAAGGCTTTCAAGGTAGTTCTTTATCAGTGTTTACTTTAATTAAAATAGCCACAGGTAGCCTACTGGGGCCTGCTGATGGCATGCTATGCAATGCATATTACATTAGGTAGCAAATTAATTTTTTCTTTAGTTTATTAAGCATGTTAGGTCAGGGGAGTCATTCAAATGCCAAGGGTGTTTTAAATTTGTTTCAAAATAAGCATGGTCCTACACCTACATCCTACACCTAGTTTGTCAGTAAAATTTTCATTTCTTAATTTTTGCTCTTTTAATTTTCAGGGTGAAAGTGCTGAAGCAGGTGCTCATACAACATTGGCTATAATAGTCGACAATGGTAAATGGTACGGAAACAAGGTCAACAACTACCTAATTGTCATGGTGAATACTGTCATTAGGTTTAGGCCTAACCTGCCAATACCATGCAATCCTAAGCCTCAGAGGCTTTGTAGATGACAATGGATGAATAAACCAATTTTGAATCGGATAACATTGTACTGCTTCAGTGCTTGGTGGACTAACCTATTCCGAACTTGAGAGGGGCAGGAATTGGATGCGAGAGGTCATCAGTAGGCCTAGATTCACCTATGAAATGTTTACTGCATAGGTGTATTTTTCACGTTCTCGGTGGTAAAATCCTCTCTTCCACGCGTTCGAACCCATCGTTGACATTTTTCAAGTACAAATGTGGTTTGGGAAAACGGATCCAAATACCCTTCATATGCGGTCTTTCCTCACCGTGAATCACTACGGATACGGAATAATCCATAGTAGCATTATTCATTAGCTGGCATTTTGAAAAATTAAATTAAGTAGGATCCTTTCGAAATAGCTGATAAATATAACTAGTTTTCACAAGAAAATGAATAGTGTAGCGAGGCGTACTGATTCGCTTGTCTACATGGGATTTCCACACACAAATAACATACTGCATATCCTTGCCAACTACAAATTAATGTCGTAACATACTCGTAAATTTCAACAAGAACCCACTGTGTTGGATAAGAAGAAATGAAATAGATGATATCCATATATTTCGATCACGAACTGTGATCCTTTTCAGTGGAATACGGTATTCCACTGAAGAGGATCACAGTCCGTGATCGAAATATATGGATATCATCTATTTCATTTCTTCTTATCCAATACAGTGGGTTCTTGTTGAAAAATATCCTTGGCAGTTTCGGCTGCTGCCATCACTCGCTCTCCTAACCCACAACCCCTTCTCTTCCTCCACAAATTAATGTATTCGTATATTTCCTTGTCCTTCCTTATCCTGCTCTCCTAAACTTCAAAGTTTGTTGACTTGTTATTTGCCTATAGACTGGATTGTTATCCTAACTCGGAAATCAGAAGATGTAGACAACAAATTTCACCAGAACCTAGTACCATAAAATCAAAAACATAAATACATATACCAACGGCTTTTCCCCCTTACAAGGGAGGTAGCCAAAGTTAAAGGCATAATCCACCGCACAATATTAACAGTAAACAACCTCGCCAATTCCCAATTTACACTCGGGCGGGTAAACTGCCGTTGCGGGTCCTCCAGAAGGACCAGTACTTGTAACCCTGTAACTTCTAACAAGATTATTTGCAATCGAAGGCGGGGTCACAGCTTTATTGCGAACCGAGAACAGAAGTTTAAAAATTCATACGAACATTTTCAATGCGTTTTTGCTTGTGTTGACACTAGAGTATGTGAACATATGATCTGATACACCACCACTATGTTTTAGGTTATCATTGTGCCTTAAACCTTTAGCAAAGAGCTGTTTACGTTCGTGCACCTAGTAATATACAAAATGAAAACAGATGGAAGGGGTTCCATCCAAACATAAGTTCAATTTAGAATTTAGGTAAATTCAAAATAGACATAGTAACTGTGTAACATCAAACTGCATAAGAAATGTACGCTGGGAATACCTCTCCCCCAAAAAACTACTTTATACGGGCAGGTAATTATTGAAAATCGTATTCAGTTCCTTTTCACAAATATTTTCATATCTTTAATGATATACTTCGGTTAATGCTTGTTTCATCAATATTTTTTCTTTTATAATCGAATTGTATCTACTCTATCGAAGTAACGCAGTTGATGGATGTAGTGATGACAATCGACGTGAAGCGAGCAGCAGCGTGTACGGTTAGTATGGACGAGACCCAAACCAGTCGATGAAATTTTTTAACCTATCAGGACCCAGAGGCTTTCCCTTAACTGAATAAAATCACCTAGCGGCAGAGAGAATAAAATCCTCACATTGTAGCCTGAATAAGCACACAAGTACGGTAGTTAATGGGTTATTGAAAAATTGGGGGCGGGGGTGCAGAGTAGACCCAATCCGTTGACAAGGCAGGACCCACAGACGCCAGGTAACCGGCCACACATATCAATCAAGGAGGATGGGAAAGGAAAGAAAAGAGAGGAGCTTGTCAAAGAGGTGAGAGGGAAAAATGGGAGAGGATTGGGATGAATGATAGGATATGTTAGGAGGGGTAACAGGGTGTGACTGGACAGGTTTGATTACTGTGGTGTCAGGTGAATGTTTAGAGGAGGACGCGGGAGGAGGGAGTGTGAGGAAGAATGGGAAGAACTGGGCAATGCAGAAAATGGTGAAATACGAGAGGATTACCTGAGAACGGAGAAAGGGAAAGGGGCAAAGATAGGAACAGAGGTAGAGGGACAAGAGTTACGAAAAAATATAAAGACTTCTAAGTGGAGTGCTTTTTAACCAGTCCTTGATAACCAACATGCATATGAAGAGGGAAAGAGAGAGCGTACACTCGTACAATCCTTCAGTGTACAAATGTGTATTTCCTTCCTCTAGGTTTGTCAGTCTTGCATAAACTTTGACGTAGAGCACAGCAAAAATAAATAAATAAATAAATAAATAAATAAACAATTACTCCAACGCCTCACCATATCCCTACATGGACCACTAAATAATCAGTAAACATTCGTTCAAATTTCTCGAGGTTTCGTTTGAATGTCTCACAACGAGTCGATGGCAGTGTAGCGAGTTTCTCTACGATCATTTTAAGTACAAAGTTCTGAACGCATCGCAGTCTCCACGTCAGCATACACTTTCTTATGGGACCAATAAAAATATATATCCTTCTACATTGACAATCGTTTGGTTTTATTTTATCTATTGGGTCACATGAAAAACTGTCACCCTAGAACGCCCACATGAAGTATCTATTATATATATATATATATTTATATATATATATATATATATATATATATATATATATATATAAAACGATTGCTGACTGAATGTAAACACACCCGCAATTGACCTACTATTTCGAATAAATTATAGAAGATCCAGCGAGCTACTGTCTTCCAGCCTTAGCTGAGTACAATATAAAGCACTAGACGTCAGTCTTGAGGTATAAGCAGTTTTGAGGGATATAGGACTCAGTCAATGTTTGCCATAAGAAAATCATATCCTTGGCCAAAACACCCTGTCCAGTGTTCCGCCCGTGTGTGCATGCGCAGTTCAAGGAGTATGACGCGTCTTAATGATCCACGTCACTGCAGCCCCACTAGCACCAATCGCCTACATTCTGCCATATTGCTGAGGCAACATGGCTTATTCTGGACCGGGCACTCTCACCGATATTGATGCCAACTTCGCTCTCAGCGAAGACGTGGACATCACTGAGCAACACTGGCCTTCACTGCCAATGCACGAACAACATATTGGTAGCACACCATGGCAGCCATTGCTCCCTGCTACCTAGCCCACCACTGCCGCAGCCGCCTCCACCCACACCACCGCCACCAAACGATCTGTGAACCAGACTTCGAACACGAGCGAATCCAATTCTCCAGCTTTTAAGTAGTTCATGCACGAGAACTCTCAACCCACGGCTTCCGATAATTAACTCCCTCACTCACCTTCAGCCTCATCCTCTCTCCTACAGTTCACCTCCCCTGACAATGCCTCCCCTGCTTTCGCCCCCAAAACTTTTTATGTTAAACTCATCTTCCGCGAGAACCCGACTGTGGATACGAAACTTTTTTTTTTTTTTTTTTTTTTTTTTTTTTTAATTACCAAGTCATTCAGGCTCGATCCGGAGTTGGCTGAGGTGACAATGTCTGTTGTCACCTCTCGGTATGCGTATATTTCACGTAGACTTACCCAAGGTCTAAATATACAGGTCAGACCGTTTGAATTATTGTGCGCAGCTTCTGACGTCATTAGGCTGGGTCCGTTTTCTCTTTGTGAAACACTGAAGAAAACTGTGAAACGCCAAGGAAGACAGGAACTATAATATTTTATATATTATATATATATATATATATATATATATTATATCATATATTCATATATATAGACAGGAACTATAATATTTTATATATATTTATATATATATATTAGATAATATTTGTCAGAATATAACTAATTGCGTGGAGCGGTGCGAGCGAAGGCGACAACATTCCCGAACGACGGACCAGCTTCAACTGACAGCTATAGGACCCGAGAACCCCACTTTGAACAGCCAGGTGACGTTCACGGGCCCGCTGCGCCAACTCCCTCGAAATTCGGTCGGAAGTGGTTAGACCTTATATCCTTAGATCTTGGACTTACCGAGACCATTCAGAGTGCCACGAAGGGTAATTTCTTATCCCCAAAATTCGGTGTTCAGAACTCGACCGATAGACCACATAAATTTCCCACGTATCTCGCCACCCGTTACCCTGTCGGCGTTGACCCGTCCCTAGCAAAAAATCTTTCGGGTGTATACAGTGTGCGCCGCTTCTACCAACACGGGGCACCCTTCAAACTGCCTTGTTATTGTCTGGAGTCACCCCCAACCACCACCTACAGAACATCACTTCAGCTTCCTTCCTTGCCGAACACCGATCAAGTTCCGATGGATGAAAGATGAATAGCCCTGGTGCTTCAAATACTGGGGTGTCGGTATTGTACTGCTTCCATTGACAAGTGTGGCTGGTGTGCAAGTGCTCACCCCTCACGCACTTGCCCACATCGCACCCCTTCTCAGCCCATCAACACCAATGAGACTTCTACAGCCGACCAGCTTCCCACTCCCAATTCATCCATGTGGAAATGCCCCCGCTGTCACGAACCCGGAGTGAATGTATGGCACGGATGTACGAAACGTGCTCAGGTGGCCACCTTCCAGACTACATACGCGCCACCACCACTCCCTCGGTCTCACCCAAGAGCCGTCCCATTGCTGACACCCTCAAACCTGCCTGACTCGCCGCAATTGCCCTCCCCAAGACCGGTGCCAACTTAACGGCACATTGCAGAGCAACTACAACGCGCTTTGACGCAATTAAAAATCACATCGATAGCCTCGCCGCAAAGCAAACCTCCACTGAGTGCACCCTAGCCACGCTTGTCAAATCCCACCAAGTCATCATCACGACTGTCGCCACCTTCTCCGAGAAACTGGAGGCCCTCACCAACTGGTTCGAAAAATTCAGTAACCAAATACCTATCAAGCTACAACACACGCCTCAGAGCAGTACCACCTCCACGTCATCGTCTCCGCCAGCCACCTGTAAACCCAAAGGCAAACTTTGCTAACGAGATGAAATTTCACATCATCACTTAGAATACTTGTGGCATCAACAGTTATCCGAAAATTACTTACCTCAAGACCTATGTATGCCGCCACCAACCACAAGTTATACTGTATTTATCCAAGAAGCTTTTGTTGGCCACCACGATCCTGGGAAATAGGCACCTCCGTTCTCATGCTACGTCTCGCATATCTATCATGTCAGGAATGGCCTTCTAAGTTACATTCACTCTCCCATCCCCCATCAACTCATACGTTGCTCTATCCATGACATGGCAGTTCAACGCCCGGCACCCTACCCTAGGAGATGTCTCCCCTTCCTCGAACCGCAGTGGGCTACCTCTCTTCGAGTACATCCACCGCCACCGCCTCACTCATTGGCCCACTGGGAGTGTCATACACTCAAGAGGAGGCACGCTCGACCATATCACATCTGGTCTAGCAGCGACACACGTTAAGTACTTTCCCATACAGACTATCTTCTCTGACCACATCGCACTACTCCCTACCAAGTGGGCCTTCTTCTCTTCATCCTTGGAGGGGATTTTAACGCTCACCACCCATCTTTGTCATCCACACTGCGCCCCAATGATATTGGGAATCACCTACACCTCACACTGAACTCCTCCCCTGACATGGCCCTGCTGAACGACGGATCTCCGACCCACGTACGGGGAGGCAGGCTCGACTTAACCCTTGTGACTGCCACTCTCTCCTCCAGTGCGAGATTGGAGATCCACCCGGTTGTCACCAGTGACCACTTTGCCGTATGCACGTACATACAAGATGTGGCTCCGCCATCGGTGGTGGCACACATTCCGCGGTGGAACACATCCAAGGCCAACTGGCCTCTCTTCTCCAACGCCCTGGCGACCTGGGCAACTGAGTAAAACCCTTCGGCATGGGACGTAGACAGCTTGAAGGCGAACTTCTCAGCCGCCCTCCACGCTGCCGCGAATGGTGCGATTCCCCTGCAGGGACAGCTCACCCGGAGACACAAGAACCACTGGTACTACAACAAGGAAGTAAGAGAGGCTAACTACAGGGTGTGCATGTTCCGCCGCGCCTTCCGGCGGAACAGGACACAGGTCAATCTTGCTAACCTCCGAGCGGCAGTTCTCGAAGTGCATACCACGGTTACACGTGTCAGGATAAACAAATTTCACGAGCGGTGCGAGGGCTTCAACACCCACACCTCTCAGAGCTCTTGTGTAAAATTCATGTTGCCACCACTAGGTCTCACGTGCGTCTAACCCATCATGCCCCAACCGCAGATGTGCAGCGGCTAGTAGAAGAATTCGCCTCTCGAACCAGCAGCGCCTTCCTGCCGCAGCGCGCCCAGGAGACGCAACAGCAGCTGTGGGAGGAAAGGATCCACCACGTCGGGGACATGATGGCCCAGACAGACGAGACTGACAAGGAATTCACTCTCGGAGAGCTCACGGCCGCCCGCAGACCTGACAAAGACACTGCTCCCGGCGAGGACGGAGTTACCTACTCCATGCTGGCACACCTCGGACTTGCAGGAAACGAGGCTTTTCTTCGCATAGTCAATGCGTCCTGGAGGACTGGCAGACTGCCCACAGCCTGGAAGACGGCCACAATAGTGCCGATTCCCAAACCCAAGGAACCCGGTGCCTACCGCCCCATCAGCCTGGTCAGTTGCATGGGGGAAAACAGCAGAGAGAATGGTACTCCAAAGATTGCTATGGAAATTAGATCCGTTGCATGAGCATATCTACACTTATCGCAAGGGCACTGGTACGGCCCACAGCATTGTTACCCTTCTCGCTGCAGTGAGCAGCGAGCCCTCCATCACGATATTCCTCGATCTGGAAAAGGCCTTCGAGCTAGCCAGTCCTCTGGTTATCCAAGGCACTCTCGCCCGCAAAGGTGTGAGAGGTAGACTTCTCATCTGGACAGGCGACTACCTGTCACGTAGGGCCATCTACACCTCCCTAAAACGTAAAGACACACCGCTTCGCCCCAACACTTGGCTCTCTCAAGCGGCCAACCTTCTGAATTCCTTCTAACTACGTCAACCTCTCCTCGAGACGGACATAATAAAATCCCACCAGGACTACAAATGCCCACCGCCATGGGCGCCGGCTCTCGTGACCTTCAAAATTACGTCATTTCCGGGGGAAAAGGGCACATGCCACCCGGACAGTGCACGCGTGTCGACAGAAAACGACATCCGGGCACTGACGTCACCTGGTTATACGACCCATTACACCGACGGGCCGGTAGAAACAAACAGCCCTCATACGGCCGGAGCTGCCTTCGTCCTAGATGGATGTACCTTCGACAGGAGAGTCAGCGACTCCGCGTCCTCTCTCCAAGCCGAGGCCGTAGCGATGCAGGGGGCCCTAGAACACGCCCTTGTATCCCACTCCAATTCTATGGTTATTCACACCGACTCTCTGAACCTGATGAGCTGCTTGCAACACGCAGAGCCTGGAGACAATGTCCACCTACTCACCAATATCCTTGCGCTACTGCACAAATTACACCATCCTGGATGGAACGTCATTATCAACTGAGTGCCAAGTCACGTCGGTGTCCATGGCAACGACCTCGCTGACGCGGCTGCTCGCCAGCGCCCCAGGGTCGATGTCCAGGTCCCTCCCAGCAGCAGCCAGCTCAAACTTCGAACCAAGGCATTACCACGCACGCAGTGAGGCAGAGACTTCCCAACGGGCGGGGTGGTACAAGAGGGTGACAGCATATAAACCTCTAATACTCCCCCGCTCCACTCCCAGACGGGTAGAAAAGCTGCTCTTCAGGCTGCGTCTCGAGGACCGTTGTTTCTGGCAAATGAATCCCCGGTGCACCACGGAAGACGGCCGGTGCAACCACTGCCGCGCCGAAAATGCCGACCTCCTCCTCCACTACCTGAGCGACTGCCCCGCCCCCTGAAGGTCTTGTGAGCCGCCTCTGCCGCCTCCAAAGCCCCTATGAGCTCCGTCAGCTACTAGAGTGTCCGCCGCCTCTCTGACAGCTGCAGCCTCTTTTCCACTGCCCCCCTCCCCTGCTCCTCTAGCTAGCTACACCATCCCACTTCCTCTCTGCAAGGTGTGTCTTCCATAAACACCACAGCACGGGCTCAAAGCCTGTGGGAGTAACATTAAAAAAAATAATAAATAGATAAATAAAATAAAATAAATAATTACGCTCCCCTCCCCCATCACCATTTCCCACCTCTACCCTTTCTTACAGCCTGTTTTAGCTATTGGTTTGCGAATTAATTAAACATTTTAAATTTTGTACTTAATGTCCTTATTGCAGAAAGGATGAGAGAAAAATATTTCTTATCCTGTTTATTCTACCGCAAAAATCGTATATTACGGTAAAACATTCAAGCTCCTTTGCCTTTTTTTTTATTATTATTATTATTATTTTGTCAGCCTTGTGGGCGGCATGTCCAGACTAGATATTGCTGGCCCCTAAATGGGCCACCCCAGGGCATATGAGCCCCCTGCCCATGTGAGGGCCCTGGGTTTAAGTACTGTATACCGAACTCAGAAATAGGTACTTCATTTCAGATGTTTGGTTAAATTATGACGAAGAATGGGGGGAAGGGAGAGAGCGAAGAGCTATTACAAACTTGAAAAATTAATAATAATAAATTGGAGGCCCTTCATCTGAATAAAGTCGTCTGGTGTTAGTTCAAAATCTGCGGGAACTTTATTAAAAGTTCGACAATCAATTTGATCTAATACGACATGATCTGTAACAAAATATGTGCGTTGGCATGCCTGTACGCGCATGTTCGCAGATAAGCGATGGTAAATCATTTACGACAAAACACAAACATCATGTGTGTGCGTATACACATTCTGGAAAAGTACAGTAAACTTGTACTCACAGCTCTTATTTAACAAAACTATTCGTCCTCATTCGAAAATATGCAAAATATAAATGTTCAACAACATAAAGTTCGTTTTCATGGCAACATTCGAAACGGAGTGTATATCGTCATAAACATAACACCACTGAATCATTGCATCAAGAAACCAAACTCAATCCTGCCAAATAAGAATCCACTGCACTAATATATAGTATGTATATATGTATGTATATATATATATACGGTATATGTATATTATATGTATATTATATATATATAAATATATATATATATATATATAATATATATATACACGGTATATGTATTTATATAATATATATAATATATATATATATATATATATATATATATATATGTGTGTGTGTGTGTGTGTGTGTGTGTGTGTGTGTGTGTGTGTGTGTGTGTGTGTGTGTGTGTGTGTGTGTGTGTGTATTTTTACCTAGTTGTGTTTTACGGGACGAGAGCTGTGCACGTAGTGACCCGTTTTCGTATCTCTGCATCCAGTTTGTTCTTAAAATCTTGTGTAGCTTTGACACTCAGTTTCCCCGTTTAGTTTGTTCCAGACATCAATCACTCTGTGTGGGAAGCTATTCTTTTTCAAATCTCTTCTGTAACTGTCCTTTAGCTTCTTCTCGTGTCCTCTTGTTTCTCTTCTGTCCCATTTTAATAAGTCATCTCTACCAAATACTTCCATCCCTTTCATAATTCTGTAGCCAGCAAATCGCCTCTTTCTCTTCTCTGTTCCAGTGTTGATAGATGTAATTTATCCAATCTTTGTTCGAATGTCGAATTTGAGTGTAGATGCCATTTTTGTCGCTGCTCTTAGATTTTTTTTTTGTACTAAGTGCCCATAGTGTCGCAGCATACTCCAATTAGGTCTTATCAGTGTAATGACTATTTTCTTTTCCATTTCTTCATTCATGTAGTCGAAGGCCACTTTCATTGATCTTAATAAGTTAACAATCTCTCCAACTAGTTTGTTGACATGTTTATCAGGTGTCAAGTCACTTGACATAATTACTCCAAGATCCCTTTCTGTGTCGGCTTTTTTTACTTCCTTTGTACAAATTTTATATTGACCCGATATTCTACTTTTGCTTTTTCCAAATTCCATTATACTGCATTTCTTAATGTTAAAGTTCACTTCACATTTCTGACTCCATTTCCATATTTTGTCAATAGGTCTTCTTGTAGCGATCTGCAGTCTTCGTCTGTGCTTCCTCTCATCAGCAAAGAAGTTCATGTAACACTTCACTCCTACATCCATATCATTGTGTATCGTTACCTAGTTGTATTTACCTAGTTGTACTCTACGGGACAAGTGCTATGCTCGTAGTAACCCGTTTGTGTGTGTGTGTGTGTGTGTGTGTTTACCTAGTATTTTGCGGGAAGGGGAGCAATGCTTGTGGTGTCCCGCCTTTGTATCTCGCAGTGTCTAGTTTGCTTTTAAACTCATGAATGATTTTTGCACATATTATTTCATTGTCCAGTTTGTTCCAAGTGTCCACTATTCTATGTAGAAAACTGTTTTTCTTCAGTGTGTGTATTTATCACCAATATTGTAGAACTTCAGGCTCCGTTTAATACTGTATTTACGAACTGATACATGGGGCGCAACAACGGTATATAAAATTCAGTTCAGCCGTTGTATACAAACACTGCGCAAGCGCCTTACCCGTTGGTTGGTCAGTCGGTCGGTCGTTCGGTCGCTCGCTCACCCACTCACTTGCTCGCCCGCCCGTCCTCCCCCGTCCACGACTTGCAAGAAAATGATCTAGTGGCATTCCAACCGTGGACTCGCTCTATTAGACCCTCTCACCCGCTCACCCACTTTCGCGCGCGCACACACATACAAACGAATACATGTTTTGTTGTCTGTTCATTCATGCACCTTGTGGTCAACAAACGTGCCAACGACCAGACAACCATAAAAGATAGGATTCAGATCTCTCCCTGTTTCACTACGATCTTGGATCAAGTTCTGGACTCATGATCGACAGTTATTACCCTCCCGGATGTAAGCTCGGAGTTAATAAAAAGCTCGATCTATGGGTAATGGTGTGGCCTTACAAAGACACACGCATACACACCCTCAAAGACATAGCTCGACGGCATAGCGGTTGCGTTTGCAACTGCTACTCCAGTGGTCCGAGTTCGTATCCCGCCCAAGGCTGAAATATTTTCAGTATCGATGCTGTGCAAGCCGTTACTCCACATCTCGTGGGCGGAGATGGGTATGTGTATTTACCTAGTTGTATTTTATGGGAAGGGAAGCTATGCTCGTGTGTGTCCGTCTCCATATCTCGTTTTATGTGGACTATTTTTAAATTCGTGTATCGTTTTTGCACACATCACATTTTCATCTAATTTGTTCCAAACGTCTATTACCCTGTGGGGAAAGCTGTTCTTTTTGAGGTTTCTTCTATAACTGTCTTGATTTTCTTTCCGTGTCCTCTTGTATCTCTACTACCCCATTTTATTAGATCCTCTCTATCAATAGTTTCTATGCCTTTCATGATTCTATAATAGTTATCAATTCTCTCTTCTTTGCTCCAATGTCTGAAGCTCAAGTTTTGCCAGCCTCTCCTCATGTGATAGTTCTGAGAGCGTTGGTGCCAATTTCGTAATTGCTCTTTGTATTCTTTCAATTTTTGTTATACATTTTTTTTTTTTTTTTTTTTTGTACTTGACCACGTCGTCGCTGCATATTCCAATTTTGGTCTTATCAAAGTGACTAGATATATTTCTTCAACATTTCTTCGTCTAGGTATGTAAATGAAACTTTGATTGTTCTTATTGAATTATAAGTTTCTCCATTTTTTTTTTAAGTTTCTCAGGGGACATATTATTCATAATAATGACTCCCAGGTCCTTCTCATTTTCCACTTTTTTAAATTTCTTCCTCTCCCAATTTCTATGATCCCACTAATCTTTTTTTGCTTCTTCCAAATTCCATTATACTACACTTCTTAATATTGAATGCCATCTCCCACTTCCTACTCCATTCCCATACTTTATTGAGATCAGTCTGCAGCGACTCACAATCTTAAGTGTTCACTTTTTCAACATTTTTGCATCGTCCACAAAGAAGCTCATATAACTTTCAATTCCTTTATCCATATCATTAATTCATAGAGCAAACATTATTGGGGCCAAAACTGTTCCTTGAGGAACTCCACTAATCACTCCATCCCAATTAGAATGTTTGTCTCTTATCACTACTCTCATTTTTCTTTCATGCAAGAAGTCTTCCATCCACTTAAGTAGTTTGCCCTGTATTCTTCCTGCAGTTTCTAATTTCTTTAGCAATTTCTTATGTGGCATCTTATCAGAGGCTTTTTTCAGGTCTATTAGTCTTAAATAGAAACACATCAAGGTTGAAACACATGATCTTCCTTGTCTAAATCCAAATTGCCTTGGATTTAGTACATTTTTTCCCCCAGATACTTAACCCATGTAATTTTGTTAATTCTTTCACAAATTTTAGCTACCGTACTTGTAAGAGAGACCGGTCTACAGTTAGAAGGGTCTTCCTTGTTTGTCTCTTATCACCACTCTCATTATTCTTTCATTCAAGAAGTCTTCCATCCACTTCAGTAGTTTGCCCTGTATTCCTCCTGCAGTTTCTAATTTCTTTAGCTATTTCTTATATGGCACCTTATCAAAAGCTTTTTTCAGGTCTAGAAAGGCACAATCAGCCCATCCATCTCCTTCTTGTATCATATCTATTAGTCTTGAATAAAAACACATCAAGTGTGTGACACATTATCTTCCTTGTCTAAATCCAAATTGCCTTGGATTTAGCACATTCTTTTTTTTTCCAAATGCCTTACCCATCTAATTTTGATCATTCTGTCACAAATTTTAGCTATTTTACTTGTAAGAGAGACTGGTCTATAGTTAGTAGGGTCTTCCTTGTTTCCCCCTTTATATATTGGTACTATATTTGCTTTTTTCCAATCTTCTGGAACTTTTCATTCTTTCAATGAACTGATTAATAGACTATGTATTTTGTCTGTTAGTTCGTTCCTGCATTCTCTCAAAATCCAGTTTGCCATTTCATCTAGACCATGCGATTTTCTAACATCGAGATTACTCAAGTGATTCATTATTTCTTTCCTTGTTACTTCTCTTTCATAGGGGGGACTTTCTCCTCCTACTCGACATCTCTAGGTTGTATTTTCTCCCTCATAAACATCGATTTAAAATGCTTGTTCATAATTTCTGCCATTACTATTTCCTCTGTGTATTCAATTCCTCCTTGTCGTAATTTCACTAATTCTTGTTTGTTTTTCAGTTTGTTGTTTACAAATGCATGAAATAGTTTTGGTTGATCTTTACATTTTTCTATTACATCCTTTTCGTATTTTCTCTTTTCTTCACTGCACACTTGTACATATTCCTTTCTATAACCAGTATATATTTTCCATTTTTCGGGTATTTTGTCTTTCTTCCATTTTATCCAAGTTTTATCCCTTTTGTCTTTCAAGTCCCTACATCTTTTGTTGTACCAACATTTTACATATCCTTTTTATTGTTTTTGACTTGGAACATACTTTTCTACTCCTTTCTTATAATTTTTTGTCAAAATTTTCCATTTCTCTTTTACTGATATTTCCTCATTGTATATCCTTTCCCAGTCTGCTTCTTAAAAAAAAAATTCTCTTATTTTATCAAAATTTATTTTTTCATATATCAATCTCCCCTTTCTATATTATTCATTATTTCCCACATTTCTTTTTCTTCATTTAGCTCCAGTTCAACTTATATGTGGTCACTTTTACTTAGTGGTGTCTTATAGCCAATCTTGTCCACTATTTCAGGTTCTGATGTGATTATTAGGTCCAATCTCGATGGTTCTTCCTCATTTCTATACCTAGTATTCTCTTGCATCCATTGTGTCATTGTATGTTCTATAATCATATCAAGTAGTACATTTCCCCATAGGTAATCTCCACCCTTCACTGTCATCTCTTCCCAGCAGATTTCTTTACAATTAAAGTCACCCATTATAACTATTCTTCCTCCATCTTCCATTATCTTATTTAGTGTTATCCTTGTGTCTTCTAACATATTTTTGTGTTTTCTCTCTCCCCACGAAGCCGTTTTAGGAGGCACATAATTTACCACAAACTTCCTGCTCTTCTTGCCCCTGTCCTCTATTTCCATCATAATCATCTCCACTCTATTCTTTCCATATGTAACATTACTCATATTTACATTCTTCTTAGTCAGGAACATAACTCCACAACCTTGTTTTACTTCTCTGTTTCTAATCCAATAATTATATGCACCATGTCCTACACTGTTGGATGGTAATGGATCTTTCAATTTTGTCTTTACAATTCACATTATGTCCGGTTCTTTTTCCTTCAGGTAATCATTCAGTTCATTCAAGCCTGTTATTAAGCCATCTATATTTGTGAAAGACACTTTTAATTTTCTGTTACCTCCATCCTGTTTTCTGTTTCCCTTCTGTTTTTCTCTACTATGAACCATTTCCTCACTTTCATATTCACTACTCTCTAATAGAATTTCTTTTTATCTCTGCCCTGTTCTCGTTTTTTTTTTCCTTAGCTTCGACTCTTTTTGTTTTCTATTCCTCTCTTTCCTCTTTATTCATCTCTCTTTTTATCCATACCTGTTTATACTGATCACTTTTTATTAGTTTCCCTGTTTTTAATAAGACATTCTCTACTGTCGTTTGTGACCTGAATTTAACCTTAACTGGTCTGGTCTTGTCTATATTTTATTTCCTTAGTCTATATATTTCTTCACTTTCTATATTTCTTGTTCACCTTGAAATATTTTATCACCTTGTTTACTTTTTCCTTCTCATCCCTTACTATTGTAGTCCTATTTGGATTATGCTTCTCTTCCATTCCTAATATAATTATACATTTCTCTTAATCTGCTAAGTCTCTTACTATATTCTCCTTCTCTCTTATTATTGTCCTTATTATGTTCCTTCATCTGTTGTTCCACTATATCTCTAAATTCAATTTTGTTATCCTCCTGGACTTTTTTCCAACCACTTATCTCTTTTGCTATGGATTCTTTATTATCTTTTTTATTCCTCTTTAATTCCTAATTCTCATCCATTACTTCTCTTAACTGTCTTTTTAACTCTTCTATTTCTTTAGGTAGGTTTTGATTATCCTTCTTCAGTTCTTCCAATTTATCAACTCTGTGTAAGTAGTGTGAGTTGGCTATACCTAACCTCCCATGATTCGTTCCTTTTTGTTAGTTTTTCCTCTAGACTTGCTAATTGGGGGGAGGTTGACATCTCCTCCCTCATTAAATCCATAGAAATAATTATCTCCACTTTCTATTGAGCTGCTCCTATCTATATTTCTACTCTTAATTCCTTTACTTACTTGTTCAACATCAGCTGTGTCATCTACACATCTTTTATTGTTTCCACTCCTTCTGACATTTAAGGCTTGTTCATCCCCTTCCTCATTTCCTTCCATTTTCTTCAATAATGCCTCCCCTTCTCCTTTTTTTATTACCTGCCCACTACACAATGAGCTTTTCCCTTCCCTACTAATACAACACAGGTACTCTCTCATCACTGAAATCCACAGAAATTGTTTTTTTTTCGGAGTTCCAATCTTCGCTGTGTGTGTGTATTTACCTAGTTGTACCTAGTTGTTGTTTTTCGGGAAGGGGAGCTATGCTTGTGGTGTCCCGTCTCCATATCTCATTTTATCTGAACTATTTTTAAATTCATGTATTGTTTTTGCGCACACTACTTTCTCATCTAACTTGTTCCAACTGTCTATTACTTTGTGAGGAAAGCTGCTATTATTCAGATCTCTTCTATAGCTGTCTTTCTTGATTTTCTTTCCGTGTCCTCTTGTATTTCTATCATCCCATTTTATTAGGTCCTCTCTATCAATAATTTCTATGCCTTTCATGATTCTGTAAATAGCTATCAAATCTCCTCTCTCTCTTCTTTGCTCTAGTGTCTGTAGCTCAAGTTATGCTAGTCTCTCTTCATATGATAGTTTTGAGAGTGTTGGTGTCAATTTTGTAATTGCTCTTTGTATTCTTTCAAGTTTTTTTATACATTTTTTTTTTTTTTTTTTTTTTTTTTTTTTTTGTAATTGGTGACCACATCGTTATGCATATTCCAATATTGGTCTTATCAGAGTGATTAGTATTTTCTTCACCATTTCTTCATCCACGTATGTAAATGCCACTTTGATTGTTCTTATTAAATTATAAATTTCACCAAAAATCTTATTTACATGTTTCTCAGGTGACATATTATTCATAACAATGACTCCCAGGTCCTTCTCATTTTCTACTTTTTTTATTCCTTCTTCTCCCAATTTATATGATCCTGTTATTCTGTTTTTGCTTTTTCCAAATTCCATTATACTACACTTTTTAGTATTGAACTCCATCTCCCACTTCCTACTCCATTCCCATACTTTATTTAGATCACTCTGTAGTGACTCACAATCTTCTTCCGTGTTTACTTTTTTTTAATAGTTTTGCATCATCTGCAAAGAAGCTCATATAACTTTCAATTTCTTCATCCATATCATTAATATATATAGCAAACATTATTGGGGCCAGAACTGTTCCTTGTGGAACACAACTTATTACTTCATCCCAATTTGAGTGTTTGTCTCTTATCACTACTCTCATTTTTCTTTCTTGCAAAAAGTCTTCCATCCATTTAAGCAGTTTGCCCTGTATTCCTCCTTCAGTTTCTAATTTCTTAAGCAACTTCTTATGTGGTACTTTGTCAAAAGCTTTTTTTAGGTCTAGAAATGCACAATCAGCCCATCCATCTCTTTCTTGTATTATATCTATTAGACTTGAATAGAAACATATTGAATTGGTGACGCATGATCGTCCTTGTCTGAATCCAAATTGCCTTGGATTTAGCACATTGTTTTTTTCTAAATATTTTACCCATCTACTTTTGACAATTCTTTCACAAATTTTTGCTATTGTACTTGTTAGAGAGACTGGTCTATAGTTGTTAGGGTCTTCTTTATTTCCCCCTTTATATATAGGTACTATATTTGCTTTTTTCCAATCATCTGGAGCTTTTCCTTCTTTCAAGGAACTGTTTATTATGCTATGTATTTTGTCTGCCAGTGCATTCCTGCATTCTTTCAAAATCCAGTTTCCTATTTCATCTGGTCCATGCGATTTTCTAACATCAAGATTACTCAAGTGTTTCATTATTTCATTCTTTGTTACTTCTATTTCTTTCATAGGGGGGACTTTCTCTTTCCATTCGATCTCTTCCAGTTGTATATTCTCCCTTGTAAACACTGATTTAAAATGCTTGTTCATAATTTCTGCCATTTCAATTTCCTCTGTGTATTCAACTCCTTTTCTTAATTTCTCCAAATCTTGTTTGTTTTTCAGTTTGTTGTTTACAAATCTGTTAATAATTTTGGTTGATCTTTACATTTTTCTATGACATCTTTTTCATATTTTCTCCTTTCCTCTCTGCACACTTGTACATATTCATTTCTATAACATGTATATATTTTCCATTTTTCAAGTCTTTTTCTTTCTTCCATTTGGTCCAAGCTTTATCTCTTTTGTCTTTTAACTCCCCACAACTTTTGTTGTACCAGCACTTTACATATTCTTTTTCTTGTTTTTGTCTTGGGACTTTTTTTTTTTTTTTTTTTATAAATTTTTGTCAATATATTCCATTTCTCTTCCACTTTTGTTTCTTCTTTGTATATTCCTTCCCAGTTTTCTTTTTGAAAGAATTCTCTTATTTTATCAAAGTTTGTTTTTTCGTACATCATTCTTCCTTTTCTATATTGTTCATTTCTTTTCATGTATTTTTCCTCATTTAGTTCTAGTTCAATCAATATGTGGTAACTTTTACTTATTGGTGTTTTATATTCTATCTTTTCCACTATTCTAGGTTCAGATGTGATTATTAGGTCTAGTCTTGATGGTTCTTCTTCATTTCTATACCTAGTGTTCTCCTGTATCCATTGTGTCATTGTGTGGTCAATAATCATCTCGAGTAGAACATTTCCCCATGAGCCATCTCCACCCTTTACTGTCATCTCTTCCCAGCAGACTTCTTTGCAATTAAAGTCACTCATCATAACTATTCTTCCTCCATCTTCCATTATCTTATTTAATGTTATCCTTGCGTCTTCTAACAGACTTTTATGTTCACTCTCTTCCCACGAGGCTGTTTTTGGAGGCATATAATTTATCACAAACTTTCTGCTCTTCTTATCTCTGTCTTCCACTTTGATCATAATCATCTCTACTGTATTCTTTTCATATGTGACACACCTCACGTTTATATCCTTCTTAGTCAGGAACATAACTCCACCCCCTTGTTTTGTCTCTCTGTTTCTAATCCAATAATTATATGCATCATGTCCTACACCGTTGGGTAGTGGACCTTTTAATTTCGTTTATACAATTCCCATTCTATCCAGTCCTTTTTCCCTCAGATAATATTCCACTCATTCAATCCTGTTATTAATCCATCTATATTTGTGTAAGACACTTTTAGTTTTCTGCCACTTCCACTGTATTCTCTGTTTCCCTTTTGTTTTTCTCTAGTATGTCGTATTTCCTTACTTTCATATTCACTACTCTCCAATAGAACTTCTTTTTTTTACTCTGTTCTATTCTCGTTTTTTTCCTTAGCTTCATGTCTTTTCATTTTTTCCTCCTCTCTTTCCTCTTTATTCATTTCTCATTTTATCCATACTTTTTTATATTGTTCACTGGCTGCTAGTTTCCCTGTTTTTGCTATGATATTCTCTGCCGTCGTTTGTGACCTGAATTTAATCTTAATTGGTCTGGTCTTATCTGTACTATACTTTGCAAGCCTATACATCTCTACAATTTCTTTCATATTTTCAGGTTCATCTTCCTGAACTAATTCTAGTAAACTGCTTACTTTTTCTTTTTCCTCATTGATTCTTGTGGTTCTATTTAGATTATATTTCTCTTCCATTCCTAATGTAATTATACATTTCTTTTTATCCGCTAAGTCTCTTACTATATTCTCCTTCTGTCTCATCACTTTAATAACTGAGTCTTCAGTTTGTTCTCTCATTTGCTGTTTTATTATGTCAGTAAATGCAACTTTACTATTTTCTTGTGATTTTTTTCCAACCCCGTGCTTCTTTTGCTATGGCCTCTTTATTGTCTTTCTTATTCCTCTTTAATTCCTCATTCTCTTCTTTTACTTCTTTTAACTGTCTTTTTAATTCTTCTATTATTTTAGTTAAGTTTTTGTTCATCTTCTCTAGTTCTTCCAATTTTTTAACTCTCTTAGCAATCTTTACTATGGTATGTTACCGAACCTACTTCCCCAATGTTCTGTCATTTTTTCAAGTTTTTCCTCTAGTCTTGCTAATCGGGGGAGGTTGGTATCCGCCCCCCCCCCTCATTAAATCCCTGGAAATTATTATCTTCACCTTCCATTGTGCTGCTCTTATCTATATTTCTAATCTTTACATTTTTGTTAGTCCCTTCGTCTCCAAAATCATCATCCTCGGTCCTTCTCTTGTTTACAAGATGCCTGGCCTCCTGGACCAAGTCCTCCCCTTCCTCATTTCCTTCCATTTCCCTCAGTAATCCCTCCCCTTCTCCTTTTTTATCACCTTCCCACTACACTACGAGCTTTCCCCTTCCCTATAAATACAATAAGGTACTTCCTTGACATTGAGATCCTCGTAGATTTCGCTTTTTCTTCAGAACTCCAATTCTCCCAATCCATCTGACGAAAGTGTATTTACCTAGTTGTATTTTATGGGAAGGGGAGCTATGCTCGTGGTGTCCCGTCTTCATATCTCATTTTAGCTAAACTATTTTTAAATTCATGTATTGTTTTTGCACACACCACTTTCTCATCTAACTTGTTCCAACTGTCTATTACTCTGTGAGGAAAGCTGTTCTTTTTCAGATCTCTTCTTTTGCTGTCTTTCTTGATTTTCTTTCCGTGTCCTCTTGTACAGTATTTCTATCATCCCATTTTATCAGATTCTCTCTATCAAGAATTTCTATGCCTTTCATGATTCTGTAAATAGTTATCAAATCTCCTCTCTCTTCTTTGCTCTAGTGTCTGTAGTTCAAGCTTTGCTAGTCTCTCTTCATATGATAGTTTTGAGAGTGTTGGTGTCAATTTTGTAATTGCTCTTTGTATTCTTTCAAGTTTTTTTATACATCTTTTTTGTACTTGGTGACCACATCGTTGCTACATATTCCAATCTTGGTCTTATCAGAGTGATTAGAATTTTCTTCACCATTTCTTCATCCAGGTATGTAAATGCAACTTTGATTGTTCTTACTAAATTATAGGTTTCTCCAAAAATCTTATTTATATGTTTCTCAGGTGACATATTATTCATAACAATGACTCCCAGGTCCTTCTCATTTTCTACTTTTTATATTCCTTCTTCTCCCAATTTATATGATCCTGTTATTCTGTTTTTGCTTTTTCCAAATTCCATTATACTACACTTTTTAGTGTTGAACTCCATCTCCCACTTCCTACTCCATTCCTCTACTTTATTTAGATCACTCTGTAGTGATTCACAATCTTCTTCCATGTTCACTCTTTTCAGTAGTTTTGCATCATCTGCAAAGAACCTCATATAGCTTTCAATTTCCTTCATCCATATCATTAATATATAAAGCAAACAATATTGGGGCCAGAACTGTTCACCCCTTAATACTTCATCCCATTTTGAGTGTTTGTCTCTTATCACTACTCTCATTTTCCTTTCTTGCAAAAAGTCTTCCATCCAATTAAGCAGTTTGCCCTGTATTCCTCCTTCAGTTTCTAATTTCTTAAGCAGCTTCTTATGTGGTACTTTGTCAAAAGCTTTTTTTAGGTCTAGAAATGCACAATCAGCCCATCCATCTCTTTCTTGTATTATATCAATTAGCCTTGAATAGAAACATATTAAATTGGTGACGCATGATCGTCCTTGTCTGAATCCAAATTGCCTTGGATTTAACACGTTTTTTTCTAAATATTTTACCCATCTACTTTTGACAATTCTTTCACAAATTTTTGCTATTGTACTTGTTAGAGAGACTGGTCTATAGTTGGTAGGGTCTTCTTTATTTCCTCCTTTATATATAGGTACTATATTTGCTTTTTTCCAATCTTCTGGAACTTTTCCTTCTTTCAAGGAACTGTTTATTATGCTATGTATTTTGTCTGCCAGTTCATTCCTGCATTCTTTCAAAATCCAGTTTGCTATTTCATCTGGTCCATGAGATTTTCTGACATCAAGATTACTCAAGTGTTTCAATATTTTGTTCTTTGTTACTTCTATTTCTTTCAAGGGAGGGACTTTCTCTTTCCATTCAATCTCTTCAGGTTGTATGTTCTCCCTTGTAAACACTGATTTAAAATGTTTGTTCATAATTTCCACCATTTCAATTTCCTCTGTGTATTCAACTCCTCCTTGTCTTAATTTCTCCAAGTCTTGTTTGTTTTTCAATTTGTTGTTTACAAATCTGTAAAATAGATTTGGTTGATCTTTACATTTTTCTATGACATCTTTTTCATATTTTCTCTTTTCCTCTCTGCATGTTTGTACATATTCATTTCTATAACATGTATATATTTTCCATTTTTCAGGCCTTCTGTCTTTTTTCCATCTGGTCCAAGCTTTGTCTCTTTTGTCTTTTAACTCCCTACAACTTTTGTTGTACCAGCATTTTACATATTCTTTTTCTTGTTTTTGTCTTGGGACATACTTTTCCACTCCTTTTTTGTAAATTTTTGTCAAAATATTCCATTTCTCTTCCACTGTTGTTTCTTCTTTGCATATTTCTTCCCAGTTTTCTTTTTGAAAGAATTTTCTTATTTTATCAAAGTTTGTTTTTTCATACATCATTCTTCCTTTTCTGTATTGTTCATTTCTTTTCATGTATTTTTCTTCATTTAGTTCCAGTTCAATCAATATGTGGTCACTTTTACTTATTGGTGTTATATATTCAATCTTGTTCACTATTCTAGGTTCAGATGTAATTATTAGGTCTAGTCTCGATGGTTCTTCCTCATTTCTATACCTAGTGTTCTCCTGTATCCACTGTGTCATTGTATTGTCAGTAATCATCTCAAGTAGAGCGTTTTCCCATGAGCCATCTCCACCCTTTACTGTCATCTCTTCCCAGCAGATTTCTTTGCAATTAAAGTCGCTCATCATAACTATTCTTCCTCCATCTTCCATTATCTTATTTAGTGTTATCTTTGTGTCCTCTAACATACTTTTATGTTCACTCTCTTCCCACGAGGCTGTTTTCAGAGGCATTTAATTTATCACAAACTTTCTGCTCTTCTTATCTCTGTCTTCCACTTCGATCATAATCATCTCTACTGTATTCTTTTCATATGTGACACACCTCATGTTTATATCCTTCTTAGTCAGGAACATAACTCCAGTCCCTTGCTTTGTCTCTCTGTTTCTAATCCAATAATTATATGCATCATGTCCTACACTGTTGGGTGGTAGTGGACCTTTTAATTTTGTTTCTACAATTCCCATTATGTCCGGTTCTTTTTCCTTCAAATAATCATTCAGCTCATTCAATCCTGTTATTAATCCATCTATATTTGTGTAAGACACTCTTAGTTTTCTGCCACTTCCATTGTGTTCTTTGTTTCCCTTTTGTTTTTCTCTTGTATGTCGAATTTCCTTAGTTTCATATTCACTACTCTCCAATAGAATCTCTCTTTTTCTGACTCTGTTCTGTTCTCGTTTTTTCCCTTAGCTTCAAGTCTTTTCTCT
This sequence comes from Oratosquilla oratoria, assembly GCF_046742065.1. Classification (NCBI taxonomy): domain Eukaryota; kingdom Metazoa; phylum Arthropoda; class Malacostraca; order Stomatopoda; family Squillidae; genus Oratosquilla; species Oratosquilla oratoria. The sequence continues at coordinate 164,444 of NW_027467539.1, forward strand.
TTTTCTTCCTCTCTTTCCTCTTTATTCATTTCCCTTTTTATCCATACCTTTTTATATTGTTCACTTGTTGCTAGTTTCCCTGTTTTGGATAAGATATTCTCTGCCGTCGTTTGTGACCTGAATTTAATCTTAATTGGTCTGGTCTTATCTGTACTATACTTTCCGAGTCTGAACTTCTCTTCTATTTGTTTCATTATTTCTGGTTCATCTTCCTGAACTAATTGTAGTAAACTGCTTACTTTTTCATTTTCCTCATTGATTCTTGAGGTTCTATCTGGGTTATGTTTCTCTTCCATTCCTAATATAATTATACATTTCTTTTTGTCTGCTAAGTCTCTTACAATATTCTCCTTCTGTCTCATCACTTTGATAACTGAGTCTTCAGTTTGTTCTTTCATTTGCTGTTTAATTATATCAGTAAATGCAACTTTACTGTTTTCTTGGATTGTCTTTCAACCCATAGCTTCTTTAGCTATGGCCTCTTTGTTTTCTTTATTATTCCTCTTTAATTCTTCATTCTCCTCTTTTACTTCTTTTAACTGTCTTTTTAGTTCTTCTATTTCCTTAATTAAGTTTTTGTTTGCCTTCTCTAGTGCTTCCAATCTTTCAACCCTTTCAGCCATTTTTGACATTCTACCGAACCTACTCTCCCAATGTTCAGTCATTTGTTCAAGTTTTTCTTCGAGTCTTGCCAGTCGGGGGAGGTTGGTATCCTCCCCTCCCTCCTTAAATCTATGGAAATTATTATCCTCACCTTCTATTATGCTACTCGTATCTATGTTTCTAATCTTTACATTTTTGTTAGACCCTTCATTGTCACTAAACTGGTCCGGCCCTCTTTTGTTTACATGGTGTCTGCCTGCCTGGACCAAGTCCTCTCCTTCCTCATTTCCTTCCATTTCCCTCAGTAATCCCTCCCCTTCTCCTTTTTCCTCACTTTCCCACTACACCACGAACAATTCCCCCCCCTCTAAATACAATAGGTACTTCCTTTGCTTTGGGATCCACAAAAATTTCACTTTTTCTTCAGAACGTCCTCTACGCCGTCCATCCGATGAAGTGTGTGTGTGTGTGTGTATTTACCTAGTTGTATTTTACGGGAAGGGGAGCTATGCTCGTGGTGTCCCGTTTTCATATCTCATTTTATCTAAACTATTTTTAAATTCATGTATTGTTTTTGCACACACCACTTTCTCATCTAACTTGTTCCAACTGTCTATTACTCTGTGAGGAAAGCTGTTCTTTTTCACATCTCTTCTATAGTCGTCTTTCTTGATTTTATTTCCATGTCCTCTTGTATTTCTGTCATCCCATTTTATCAGATTCTCTCTATCAATAATTTCTATGCCTTTCATGATTCTGTAAATAGCTATCAAATCTCCTCTCTCTCTTCTTTGCTCTAGTGTCTGTAGTTCAAGTTTTGCTAGTCTCTCTTCATATGATAGTTTTGAGAGTGTTGGTGCCAATTTTGTAATTGCTCTTTGTATTCTTTCAAGTTTTTTTTATGCATTTTTTTGCACTTGGTGACCATATCGTTGCTGCATATTCCAATCTTGGTCTTATCAGGGTGATTAGAATTTTCTTCACCATTTCTTCATCCAGGTATGTAAATGCAACTTTGATTGTTCTTATTAAATTATAGGTTTCTCCAAAAATCTTATTTATATGTTTCTCAGGTGACATATTATTCATAACACTCCCAGGTCCTACTGTATTGCTCTTATCTATACTTCTGATCTTTACATTTTTTTAGACATTTCGTCGTTGCTAAATTGGTCCGGACCTCTTTTGTTTAGATGGCGTCTGCCTGCCTGGGCCAAGTCCTCACCTTCCTCATTTCCTTCCATTTCCCTCAGTAATCCCTCCCCTTCTCCTTTTTCCTCACTTTCCCCTACACCACGAGCAATTTCCCCCCACCCTGTAAATACAATAGGTACTTCCTTTGCTTCGGGATCCACGAAATTTCACTTTTTCTTCAGAACGTCCTCTAAGACGTCCGTTCGTTGAAGTATTTACCTAGTTGTATTTTACGGGAAGGGGAGCTATGCTCGTGGTGTCCCGTTTTCATATCTCATTTTATCTAAACTATTTTCAAATTCATGTATTGTTTTTGCACACACCACTTTCTCATCTAACTTGTTCCAACTGTCTATTACTCTGTGAGGAAAGCTGTTCTTTTTCAGGTCTCTTCTATAGCTATCCTTTTTGATTTTCTTTCCATGTCCTCTTGTATTTCTGTCATCCCATTTTATCAGATTCTCTCTATCAGTAATTTCTATGCCTTTCATGATTCTGTAAATAGTTATCAAATCTCCTCTCTCTCTTCTTTGCTCTAGTGTCTGTAGTTCAAGTTTTGCTAGTCTCTCTTCATATGATAGTTTTGTGAGTGTAGGTGCCAATTTTGTAATTGCTCTTTGTATTCTTTCAAGTTTTTTTATACATTTTTTTGTACTTGGTGACCATATCGTTGCCGCATATTCCAATCTTGGTCTTATCAGGGTGATTAGAATTTTCTTCACCATTTCTTCATCCAGATATGTAAATGCAACTTTGATTGTTCTTATTAAATTATAGGTTTCTCCAAAAATCTTATTTATATGTTTCTCAGGTGACATATTATTCATAACAATGACTCCCAGGTCCTTTTCATTTTCCACTTTTTTTTATTCTTTCTTCTCCCAATTTATATGATCCTGTTATTCTGTTTTTACTTTTTCCAAATTCCATTATACTACACTTCTTTGTATTGAACTCCATTCCTATACTTTGTTTAGATCTCTCTGTAGTGATTCACAATCTTCTTCCGTGTTCACTTTTTTCAATAGTTTTGCATCATCTGCAAAGAAGCTCATATAGCTTTCAATTCCTTCATCCATATCATTAATATATATAGCAAACATTATTGGGGCCAGAACCGTTCCTTGTGGAACACCGCTTATTACTTCATCCCATTTTGAGTGTTGGTCTCTTATTACTACTCTCATTTTTCTTTCTTGCAAAAAGTCTTCCATCCAATTTAGTAGTTTGCCCTGTATTCCTCCTTCAGTTTCTAATTTCTTAAGCAACTTTTTATGTGGTACTTTGTCAAAAGCTTTTTTTAGGTCTAGAAATGCGCAATCAGCCCATCCATCTCTTTCTTGTATTATATCTATTAGCCTTGAATAGAAACATATTAAATTGGTGACGCATGATCGTCCTTGTCTGAATCCAAATTGTCTTGGATTTAGCACGTTTTTTTCTAAATATTTTACCCATCTATTTTTGACAATTCTTTCACAAATTTTTGCTAATGTACTTGTTAGAGAGACTGGCCTATAGTTGTTAGGGTCTCCTTTATTTCCCCCTTTATATATAGGTACTATATTTGCTTTTTTCCAATCTTCTGGAACTTTACCTTCTTTCAAGGAAATGATTATTATGCTATGTATTATATCTGCCAGTTCATTCCTGCATTCTTTCAAAATCCAGTTTGCCATTTCATCTGGTCCATGCGATTTTCTGACATCAAGATTACTCAAGTGTTTCAATATTTCATTCTTTGTTACTTCTATTTCTTTCATAGGGGGGACTTTCTCTTTCCATTTAATCTCTTCAGGTTGTATGTTCTCCCTTGTAAACACAGATTTAAAATGCTTATTCATAATTTCCGCCATTTCAATTTCCTCTGTGTATTCAATTCCTCCTTGTCTTAATTTCTCCAAATCTTGTTTGTTTTTCAGTTTGTTGTTTACAAATCTGTAGAATAGTTTTGGTTGATCTTTACACTTTTCTATGACATCTTTTTCATATTTTCTCCTTTCCTCTCTGCATGCTTGTACATATTCATTTCTATAACAAGTATATATTTTCCATTTTTCTGGTCTTTTGTTTTTCTTCCATTTGGCCCAAGCTTTGTCTCTCTTGTCTTTTATCTCCCTACAACTTTTATTGTACCAGTACTTTATATATTCTATTTCCTGTTTTTGTCTTGGGACATACTTTTCTACTCCTTTTTATAGATTTTTGTCAAAATATTCCATTTCTCTTCTACTGTTGTATCTTCTTTCTGTATTCTTTCACAGTTTTCATTTTGGAAGAATTCTCTTATTTTATCAAAATTTGCTTTTTCATACATCAATCTTCCTTTTCTATAGTGTTCATTTCTTTTCATGTATTTTTTCTCATTTAGTTCTAGTTCTATCAATATGTGGTCACTTTTGCTTATTGGTGCCTGGTATTCTATCTTTTCCACTATTTCAGGTTCTGATGTGAATATTAGGTCTAGTCTCGATGGTTCTTCTTCATTTCTATATCTGGTGTTCTCTTGGATCCATTGTGTCATTGTGTGGTCAGTAATCATCTCAAGTAGAACACTACCCCATGAGTCTTCTCCACCCTTTACGGTCATCTCTTCCCAGCATATTTCTTTGCAATTATAGTCGCCCATCATAACTATTCTTCCTCCATCTTCCATTATCTTGTTTAGTGTTATTCTTGTGTCTTCTAACATGCTTTTATGTTCATTCTCTTCCCACGAGGCTGTTTTTGGGGGCACATAGTTTATTACAAATTTTCTGCTCTTCTTATCTCTATCTTCTACTTCTATCATAATCATCTCTACTGTATTGTTCCCATATGTGACATTCTTCACGCTTACATCCTTCTTAGTCTGGAACATAACTCCACCCCCTTGTTTTTTCTCTCTGTTTCTAATCCAATAATTATATGTATTGTGTCCTATGCTGTTGGGTGGTAGTGGACCTTTTAATTTTGTTTCAACAATTCCCATTATGTCCGGATCTTTTTCTTTCAGATATTTGTTCGGTTCATTCAGTCCTGTTATTAATCCATCTATATTTGTGTAGGATACTCTTAACTTTCTGTTATTTCCATTGTATTCTCTGTTTCTTTTGTGTTTCTCTCTTTTATGTTCCATTTCTTCAATTTCATATTCACTACTCTCCAGTAGAATTCTTGTTTTTCTGTCTTTTCCTTATTTCCTCCTCTCTTTCCTCTTTATTCATTTCCCTTTTTATCCATACCTTTTTATATTGTTCACTTGTTGCTAGTTTCCCTGTTTTGGATAAGATATTCTCAGCCGTAGTTTGTGACCTGAATTTAATCTTAATTGGTCTGGTCTTGTCTGTACTATATTTCCCAAGCCTGAATTTCTCTTCGATTTGTTTCATTATTTCTGGTTCATCTTCCTGAACTAATTCTAGTAAATTTCTTACTTTTTCATTTTCCTCTTTGATTCTTGTGGTTCTATCTGGGTTATGTTTCTCTTCCATTCCTAATATAATTATACATTTCTTTCTATCTGCTAAGTCTCTTACTATATTCTCCTTCTGTCTCACTTTAATAACTGAGTCTTCAGTTTGTTCATTCATTTGCTGTTTGATTATGTCAGTAAATGCAACTTTGCTATTTTCTTGGATTTTTTTCCAACCCTCCTTGTTGTCCTTGTTATTCTCCTTTAAGACTTTATTCTCTTCTTTTACTTCTTTTAAATGTTTATTTAATTCTTCAATTTCCTTAGTTAAGTTTTTGTTCGCCTTCTCTAGTTCTTCCAATTTTTCAACCCTCTGCACAATGTTGTTAACGTGACCAAACCTAAATTCCCAGTGCTCGATCATCTTATCGAGTTTCTCTTCTAGTCTTATTAATCGGGGGGGGGGGTTGTGTCCCCCCACCCTCTTTAAATCCCTGGAAAATATTCTCATCATCTTCTACTGTATTGCTCTTATCTATACTTCTAATCTTTACATTTTTGTTAGACATTTCGTCATCGCTAAATTGGTCCGGACCTCGTTTGTTTAGATTTCGTCTGCCTGCCTTGGCCAAGTCCTCACCTTCCTCATTTCCTTCCATTTCCCTCAGTAATCCCTCCCCTTCTCCTTTTTCCTTACTTTCCCTACACCACGAGCAATTTCCCCCTCACCCTGTAAATACAATAGGTACTTCCTTTGCTTTGGGATCCACAAAATTTCACTTTTTCTTCAGAACGTCTTCTAAGCCGTCCATTCGTTGAAGTGTGTGTGTGTGTATTTACCTAGTTTACCTAGTTGTATTTTACGGGAAGGGGAGCTATGCTCGTGGGGTCCCGTCTTCATATCTCATTTTATCTAAACTATTTTTAAATTCATGTATTGTTTTTGCACACACCACTTTCTCATCTAACTTGTTCCAACTGTCTATTGCTCTGTGAGGAAAGCTGTTCTTTTTAAAATCTCTTCTATAGCTGTCTTTTTTTATTTTCTTTCCGTGTCCTCTTGTATTTCTGTCATCCCATTTTATCAGATTCTCTCTATCAGTAATTTCTATGCCTTTCATGATTCTGTAAATAGCTATCAAATCTCCTCTCTCTCTTCTTTGCTCTAGTGTCTGTAGTTTAAGTTTTTGTAGTCTCTCTTCATATGATAGTTTTGAGAGTGTTGGTGCCAGTTTTGTAATTGCTCTTTGTATTCTTTCAAGTTTTTTTATACATTTTTTTGTACTTGGTGACCATATCGTTGCTGCATATTCCAATCTTGGTCTTATCAGGGTGATTAGGATTTTCCTCACCATTTCTTCATCCAGGTATGTAAATGCCACTTTGATTGTTCTTATTAAATTATAAGTTTCTCCAAAAATCTTATTTATATGTTTCTCAGGTGACATATTATTCATAACAATGACTCCCAGGTCCTTCTCATTTTCTACTTTTTTTATTCCTTCTTCTCCCAAATTATATGATCCTGTTATTCTGTTTTTGCTTTTTCCAAATTCCATTATACTACACTTTTTTGTATTGAACTCCATCTCCCACTTCCTACTCCATTCTTGTACTTTATTTAGATCTCTCTGTAGTGATTCACAATCTTCTTCAGTTTTCACTCTTTTCAGTAATTTTGCATCATCTGCAAAGAAGCTCATATAGCTTTCAATTCCTTCATCCATATCATTAATATATATAGCAAACATTATTGGGGCCAGAACTGTTCCCTGCGGGACACCGCTTATTACTTCATTCCATTTTGAGTGCTGATCTCTTATCACTACTCTCATTTTTCTTTCTTGCAAAAAGTCTTCCATCCAATTTAGCAATTTACCTTGTATTCCTCCTTCATATTCTAATTTCTTAAGCAACTTCTTATGTGGTACTTTGTCAAAAGCTTTTTTTAGGTCTAGAAATGCACAATCAGCCCATCCATCTCTTTCTTGTATTATATCTATTAGCCTTGAATAGAAACATATTAAATTGGTGACGCATGATCGTCCTTGTCTGAATCCAAATTGCCTTGGATTTAATACGTTGTTTTTTTCCAAGTATTTTACCCATCTACTTTTGATAATTCTTTCACATATTTTTGCTATTGTACTTGTTAGAGAGACTGGTCTATAGTTGGTAGGTTCTTCTTTATTTCCTCCTTTATATATAGGTACTATATTTGCTTTTTTCCAATCTTCTGGAACTTTTCCTTCTTTTAAGGAACTGCTTATTATGCTATGTATTTCGTCTGCCAGTTCATTCCTGCATTCTTTCAGAATCCAGTTTGCTATTTCATCTGGTCCATGCGATTTTCTGACATCAAAATTACCCAAGTGTGTCAATATTTCATTCTTTGTTACTTCTATTTCTTCCATAGGGGGGACTTTTTCCTTCCACTCAATCTCTTCAGGTTGTATATTTTCCCTTGTAAACACTGATTTAAAATGTTTGTTCATAATTTCTGCCATTTCCATTTCCTCAGTGTATTCAACTCCTCCTTGTCTTAATTTCTCTAAGTCTTGTTTGTTTTTCAGTTTATTGTTTACAAATCTGTAGAATAGTTTTGGTTGATCTTTACACTTTTCTATAACATCTTTTTCATATTTTCTTTTTTCCTCTCTGCACTTTTGTACATATTCATTTCTATAACCAGTATATATTTTCCATTTTTCAGGTCTTCTGTCTTTTTTCCATCTGGTCCAGGCTTTGTCTCTTTTGTCCTTTAACTCCCTACAACTTTTGTTGTACCAGCATTTTACATATTCTTTTTCTTGTTTTTGTCTTGGGACATACTTTTCCACTCCTTTTTTGTAAATTTTTGTCAAAATATTCCATTTCTCTTCCACTGTTGTTTCTTCTTTGTATATTTCTTCCCAGTTTTCTTGTTGGAAGAATTCTCTTATTTTATCAAAGTTTGTTTTTTCATACATCATTCTTCCTTTTCTATATTGTTCATTTCTTTTCATATATTTTTCTTCATTAAGTTCCAGTTCAATCAATATGTGGTCACTTTTACCTATTGGTGTTTTATATTCAATCTTGTCCACTATTCTAGGTTCAGATGTAATTATTAAGTCTAGCCTCGATGGTTCTTCTTCATTTCTATACCTAGTGTTCTCTTGTATCCATTGTGTCATTGAATGGTCAGTAATCATCTCAAGTAGAGCATTTCCCCATGAGTCATCACCACTCTTTACTGTCATTTCTTCCCAGCAGATTTCTTTGCAATTAAAGTCGCCCATCATAACTATTCTTCCTCCGTCTTCCATTATTTTAGTTAATGCTATCTTTGTGTCCTCTAACATACTTTTATGTTCACTCTCCTCCCATGAGGCTGTTTTCGGAGGCACATAATTGATCACAAATTTTCTGCTCTTCTTATCTCGGTCTTCCACTTCTATCATAATCATCTCTACTGTATTCTTTCCATATATGACACCTTTCACGTTTATATCCTTCTTAGTCAGGAACATAACTCCACCCCCTTGTTTTTTCTCTCTGTTTCTAATCCAATAATTGTATGTATCATGTCCTACACTGTTGGGTGGTAGTGGGCCTTTTAATTTTGTTTCTACAATTCCCATTATGTCCGGTTCTTTTTCTTTCAAATAATCATTCAGTTCATTCAATCCTGTTATCAATCCATCTATATTTGTGTAAGACACTCTTAGTTTTCTGCCACTTCCATTGTATTCTCTGTTTCCCTTATGTTTTTCTTTAGTATGTCGAACTGCTTTATTTTCATGTTCACTACTCTCCAATAGAATCTCTCTTTCTCTGACTCCGTTCTTTCCTCGTTTTTTGCCTTAGCTTCAATTCTTTTCTGCTTTTCTGCCTCTCTTTCCTCCTTATTCATTTCTCTTTTTATCCATACCTTTTTATATTGATCATTTGTTGCTAGTTTCCCTGTCTTGGATAGAATTTTCTCTGCCGTTGTTTGTGACCTGAATTTAATCTTAATTGGTCTGGTCTTATCTGTACTATATTTTCCGAGTCTGAATTTTTCCTCAATTTCCTTTATAATTTCTGGTTCATCTTCCTGGACTAATTTTAATAAACTGCTTACTCTTTCATTTTCCTCCTTGATTCTTGCGGTTCTATCTGGGTTATGTTTCTCTTCCATTCCTAATATAATTATACATTTCTTTTTGTCAGCTAATTCTCTTACTATATTCTCCTTCTGTCTCATCACTTTAATAACTGAGTCTTCATTATGTTCTTTCAATTGCTGTTTGACTATGTCAGTGAATGAAACCTTATTCCCTTCTTGAGTTATTCTCCAATTTTTAGCTTCTGTAGCTATTTTCTCTCTGTTTTCATTACTATTCTTCTTCAATTTCTCATTCTCCTCCTTTACATTTCCTAACTGTCTTTTTAGGTCCTCTATTTCTTCAGTTAAGTTTCTGTTAGCCTTCTCTAGTTGTTCCAACCTTTCAATTCTCTGGAAAATGGAGTCTACGTTACCTAACTTACGCTCCAAGTCCTCGATCACCTTATCAACTCTCTCCTCTAGTCTTATCAGTCGGGGGGCGGGGGTTGTGTCCCCCCCACCCTCTTTAAATCCCTGGAACATATTCTCGTCACTTTCTTCTGTATTGCTCCTCTCTATACTTCTAATCTTTACATTTTTATTAGACATGTCATCCTCACTCAGTCTTTTGTTTACCTTCCGCTTGTCTGGCTGGGCCAAGTCTACTCCCTCCTCATTTCCTTCCATTTCCCTCAGTAATCCCTCCCCTTTTCCTCTTTCCCTACTTTCCCACTACTCCACGAGCAATTTCCCCCCCACCCTGCAAAAACACTAGGCACTTCTCTTTGCGTTGGGTTCCACAGACTTCAGTTTTCTTCAGAACGTCATCCAAGCCGTCCATTCGCTGAAGTGTGTGTGTGTGTGTGTGTGTGTGTGTGTGTGTAAGGTCACAGCATTAACTATAGATTGGTCATATATGAGCTCTGAGCTCTCATCCAGGAGGGTAATAGCTGATGATCATGAGTCCAACTCGTGATCCAAGACCATGGTGGTGAATAACGCACACAACTCCTTGCCCACAAGAACTGGAGTGCCAGCCTAGAGTATTTTAATAATTTTCAGCCCTATGAACTCCAGACCAGTGAGTTAATGGTCAAGTGCAGTTCCACCATACCAGCAAAGAAGCAATCCTTGTGTAATCCTGTTCGCAACTCTCTCCTCTACAAAACAATTTTCCTCAGTGAAAATCAACTGAGCACTTCTAATTACCGAAGGTCGTGTTACCAGGGAGTTCCATTCCTATGCCATGTCGTAAACCTATTTTTGGCATAGATTAGAACCAGCCTAATTAAGCACCTTCCATGGTGACTGCTTTTCTTTTCTTTGGTGGACTGCCATCAGAAAATTCTGCCTTACACTTGGAAGCCATAACAAAAGGCACCCCCCCCCCCCAAAAAAAATCATAATAATAATAATTAATAATAAGTAGTACAGAAGCTCCTCTACTTACGTTCATTCGTTTTACGTTTTTTCGATTTTACGTTTGAACTGACGGTAAAAAAAAAAATTGTAAAATTTTTTTTTTTTTGAGTGAATTTTTTAGTTTACCGCGCTCTCCGTAGTTCAAACGATACTTGCGCACGACGCTGCGTCCATTGTTTACATTGCGCAGACGACAAACTGAAAATGCCTTGCCTCCTCCTCCACCATCTCAATTTATGTTGCTTGAATTTAATCTATTTGAAATTAATGTTATTATTTTACAATGTTATGTGTTTAATTAATGATTTAGGGGTGTTTTGTAAGATACGGTAATAGAATTTACCAATGTATAGTACAGTAACAACTTACGCTCATTTTCAACTTACGTTCGGCCGTTCGGAACGTAACTAAAACGTAAGTTGAGGAGCGTCTGTAATCTAAAATGGTGCACAATCTTCAGTGCACCATCGCATGACAACGTATTCCTCTGCCTGTTCACCAACTAGGTCGTTGTATTATCAAAAATGAAAAATAAAAATTAAAAAAAATCAGCCAAGGGGAATGTACAGGGACAACTACTGCCAGCATCATATTCACAAAACGGTGGAGGTTGAGATCATTGTAAACCGAGGATTTGAGTCGATATCCCTTTATAGAAGACCTCTACTTCCACTATTACCTTAGAGATTGCATCCCTGTGTCTCAAGATATCACTGATAAACCTGTGGAACAGCTTAGGTTCAGATTTGCAGTTAATGATAATGCTCTTTTCAAGGTTGTCCCTCTCTATATGGGTCTCTTACAAGACAGACCTGAGCAATGGCTTGATTATTTGTGTCTGCCTTGGCTGTATGATTTGTTTCTTGTCTATCTCCATTAACTAACTGAAATTAAAATGCTATGGTCATTTTCTCAGGAGATATATGTGCTTTCATAATATCTATGTACTAAGGGTTTCATCCACATTATAAAGGAAGATGCCAGCCAAGGCATGCACCTCCACCCAATTCCACTCCTATCTATCACCCATTTATATCCCTCTCATCTTAGCTACTTGTGGATGAAAGGTCATCCCTGTCTCCTGCTCCCTGCCTGGGTCAGAAAAAATGCAGCAAGACAAACCATATCCACAGTAGGGCTGGCTGGTTCATTTACATAGTGACCCTCCCTCCTTGTCCCCTCTTGTGAAAAATAGGGAAGACAAATTATCTCCATTCACAATCACTCTCCACTCACACCTACCCTCTGCCTTCTCCCTTCCCTGTTCAAAGCTCCTTTCACCCCATCATTCCATCTCATTCTTGTTCTTCCCCATGTTCTCTGGTCAGTAATAAGTCCTATTTCCTTGGAGTGTTTCCTCCTCTTATTTGTGCCATTCCATTGCAATATTCAATAAAGTGTCACTTCAGGAGTTTTCATTACCACATGCTTCCTATGTGAGACTGTTTCTATGTTACTAACTTAAGGTAGCAAGAAGAGGAAAGCAGTTGCCGATGTCAGCTCTCTTTACATGAAAAGATAAAGGAAATACAGTCAATATTGATAAAGAAAGATCCTGGGCCTGGTCTAGAGATTAAATGTTCTTCCCCTATGGCTGCACCTTCTGATGGAGGTGCAGGTATTGACAGGTTTTTTAAGACAGACAGCAGGGAGATAAGTCTCTCTGATGTCGGTTTCGCAGGACCACAGTATGTAGGTAGCTGTCACTGATTACATCAACAAAATAATCTCTCTAAAACCATTGAATTCATGTTTAGGATAACTGTTCCCTCAATTTTTTCTGATAAGAAACCTGTAGGCCTCACAGTAAATGTTACTGGTCCTTAGGCCCTCCCATTTGATCTCTCTGGGAAGAAACTTTGGACTGATATCTGTGCTGTATTTGTGTGAGACTATTTCTGTCAGTGACTTATGGTAGGAGGGGAGCAGCTGCCAGTTGTCTCCTTATTTGAATGGGTGGTGGAACTTTATATATATATATATATATATATATATATATATATATATATATATATATATATATATATATATATATATATATATATATATAAATATATATATATATATATATATATATATATATATATATATGCACATACTAGCCAAATTACCTGCACATTGCTGCTGGCAAATGATGATCATTCTAATCTTTATAGAATTTGTGGAGAAAAGTTACATGTATCAATATAACTCAATGGAAAAGGTAACAAAAATAAAATGTTAAGAAAGTAAGAAAAAAATAAATTTGAGTTCATGAATAATCCCTAACCTAACCATACCCCACCTAACTTTAACCCTTAACCCTAACAAAAAAAAATTATATATATATATATTAATTAGATATAGTTATCCAAGTACCTGGAGTGATAGGGTATCAGAATATATATGGTTATGGGGGTCTATCTCCAAAACCCTTGGAGGAGTTCGTGAACAGACAGACAGACAAATGAAAGATAGTTATCCAAGTACCTTGGGTTATAAGGTTTCAGAATATATATGGTTATAGGTGTCTATCTGCAAAAACCTAGGAGGAGTTCGTGAATAATCCCTAACCTAACCATATGCCACCTAACTTTAATCCTTAACCCTAGCCAAAATAATTTTTTTAGAAATGAAATATAGTTATCCAAGTACCTGGAGTGATAGGGTATCAGAATATCTATGGCTTTGGGGGTCTATCTCCAACACCCTAGGAGTTTGTGAACAAACAGACAGTAAGAGGCTACTACTTTATTATAGTACATATATATATATATATATATATATATATATATATATATATATATATATATATATATATATATATATATATATATATATATAGAGAGAGAGAGAGAGAGAGATAGAGAGAGAGAGAGAGAGAGAGAGAGAGAGAGAGAGAGAGATCATAGGCTCAGTCTGGAGAATGAGTGTTAGCCCCTTGGGGCTGCACCTATTGACAGAACTTATGATGTTGATGGTTACTGAAGATGGGTGGCAAGGAGATGATTCCCTCTGGTATTCATCTTGTAGGACCACCTTGTGCAGGTCCCCATCATGGGTCCCTTTTTGTTTATCTCCCAGATATATTCAAAGGACTTGGTGGATTTAAAATGGTTCTAATTCTTTATCATTTTTTCAATAAAGTTGTCATTGTAAGAACAATGTTATCCTTTTACCCAAGTTTTCAAGCAACAACAGAACTGGTAATGCACTGAATATCACATAAGGTTTTAAGTACAGAGTACATATCTTCAAATACATAAGGCTTATACTCAACATGTTAACATAAACAATACAAGAATGTGTTGGAATAAAACAGAAGTCTTCAACAAACCTTTCATATGATCTCTGTCACACTGTTTCTTAATGCCAGTGACCAAGCTCATAACCTACATGATCAGTTGGCTAGCCCATGGAGTATACCAAATCTAAGCTGTATGGATCTAACAACCCCATAGAGGAGAGAGAGAGAGAGAGAAAAAAAATAAATAAAAAGTAGCTATGGGTACTTACGAGGATTCCTGGGAGGCAGCTTTGGAGGTGCTGGAGTTTCTGTGTAATTAAGGGAGTAAACAGCATTATTCAGTGTAATTACCCATATTTAAGCTATATTCATGGATATAAACATCTAATACATAAGATACCTTTTAATAGCTTACTGTCAAGGTTGATTGGATACCGTGGTGTCTGTAAAGAAAGAAAAAATATATATACATATATATATATATATATATATGTGTGTGTGTGTGTCAAAATAATTGAAATAATTAATAATGTGTTAGAAAAAATTTACAGGCTCATTTAGGGATAAAATGACTAAATGCAATTAAGTATTTTCATAAATTAGTTTTCAGTAGCTGTGATTACTCACCTGACTGGTATTCAACACCTGTTCATAATCATGGTCAGCACTTGTTTGCTATGGAGAAAAAAATATTATTAGCATTCTTCAAATGCCTGAAAGGCACATTTTTTTTTTTTAAACATTAACTACACAAACAAAACATAAACAACTATAACATCAGAAATATATTGCATTCATGGGTATATTATGAAGTCAACACATATCTTATCATATTCTAAATATTCAGCATTTGGGCATGATAAAAGAATTACTTTTTAAATACCAGTTAACTAATTTGTTTTATACATGAATGATACTACAAAAAAGGATGGGATGATATAAAACTAGTTTTCCCAACAGAACCCTAAGGTGGTCTTTAAATGTATAGTTGTTATACAGATGAGAGTAATAGGGAAGAGATAGACAGTATGTTTCTGAGAAGGAGGATGGATGTGTTGGCATGAAGTAAAAATAAGTTGAAAGAGAGGGGTGATTTTGAATTTGAAAGTGGTAGGGAGGGATTTGGGAGTGAGAAGAGGATGAGGAAGGGAAGGGGTGGCTCTACTAGTAAGTGAAGAGAAGGGTGGAGTGGAAGGAGGTATCTTCAAGTTTAATGTGAATGAAGGTGAAACTGGGAGGAGAGATAAGGGTCTCTAGTGCATATGGGCCTAGTAGTGAGAAGAGTGTAGAGGAAAGGGAGGCTTTTTGGATAGATTTAAAAGAGTACTTAGAGTTTTGAGAGGAATATCAATGTAGTGGTGTTGGGAGATCTCAATGCTAGAGTAGGGGATGAACCAACAGATGGAGTGACTGGATAAAGTTTGAGGTGCCATGCAAAAATCATAGTGAAGAGCTGATGGTGGAGACATGTTCAGAGAGTTGATGATAGCTAACACAGTGTTTAAGAAAAAAGTCAAGCATAAGTACACAAGGGAGAGGGTGGTGGATGGAAGGGAGGTTGATAAGGCATTAATGGAATATGTAGTGGTAAAGTGGAAAAGAGTAGTAAGAGTTATGATGTCCATGTTCTTAGGGGAGTGGGGAAATATCAGATCATTTTTCTGGTGGAAGGTAAGGTGAAAGTAGAGGATAGGTGGAGAAAGAGGAAAAGGGTAGAAGGTAGAGAGATCCTTAGAGTAAACTGTTTAAATGAAAAGAAGCAGGAGTACAAGGAGAAGTTGAGAGAAGTGTGGGAGGTGGTAAAAGATAAAGTAGAGGTAGGAGTGGAGGAGGAATGTGGGTGTTTCAAGGAGGAAGTCACAAGGCGTGCAAAGATGGTATGTGGAACAAGGAGGATGGGAGGGAATAGAAGGAAGGGTGGTGAGTGGTGGGATGATGAAATGAAGAAGGTAGGCGATGAGAAGCAAGCATTTATGGATTGGTTGCAAAGTAGGGAGAAACAAATGAGAGTCAAAAAAACAACCATAATATAAAAGAGGCAAAAAAGTTGTTAAATGGGGGAAGAGTATGGTAGAAAATTTTTGGAAGTAATAAAAAGATGTTCTGGAATGAAATCAAGAGAGGAAGGGGAGGTGAGTCAAGCAGAGAAGAAAAGGTAAAAGGTGCAGATGGACAGATGTTAACAGAAAAGGAGGGGGTAAGGATAAGATGGGCTGAGTATTTTTGAGACCTGTTGAATGTGGAGGAGGATGTGGAGGGATTGGTGGTAGCAGTGGGGGTTGCTAAGTAAATGATGATGATGATGGGAGAGGAAAATGGAGGAGAAATAAGAAAAGATGAGGTACAAGTAGTTTTGAAAATGATGACAGGAGGTAAGACACCTGGGTTAGATGGGTGTCATGCATAGTGTCTGATGAGGTGAGGTACAGTAGTAGTGGACTGGCTTGTTAGGTTGTTTAATGTGTGTCTAAGAGAGGGTAGAGTGCCAGAGGACTGGAGGAGTGCCTGTATAATTCAACTTTAAAAGGGAAAAGGGGACAAATGTGATTTAGTTGATGTAGAGGGATCAGTTTGTTGAGTGTAGTTGGGAAGGCTTATGGGAGGGTTTCAATTGAAATGGTTATGTGAGGAACAGAGGGAATTGGTGAGGGACAGTGTGGGTTTAGGAAAGGTAGTGGTTATGTTGATCAGATGTTTGTAGTAAGACAGATATGTGATAAAGCTTTAACAAAGGGTAAGGATGTTTTTTGGGGCCTTTGTGGATTTTGAAAAGGCTTTTGACAGGATAGACAGGAGACACTGTCGGAGGTTTTGCAGATATATGGGATTAGGAGAAAGTGGGTGGGAGACAGGAATGACCATTCATCCACAAGGAGCTAAAAAGAGAAGGAAACAATGGTTGTGGATGTGAGTGGAATGGTGGGGGTAAAATATGTTGAAGTGGTTATGTGCCTTTTGACTTGGCCACCTCACTTGTAATGGGGAAAAAGCCCTTGGTATATATATGCATACATATACCAAAGGCTTTTTCCCCCTTACAAGGGAGGTAGCCAAAAAAACAAAGGCATAAACAGTGAAACAGTTAATGCCAGAAATATACACGAATTCAAAAGCAAACTAGATGTAGAGAGATACAAAAACGGGTCATAATGAGCATAGCTCCAGGCCTGTAAAATACAACTAGGTAAATACATACATATATATATATATATATATATATATATATATATATATATATATATATATATAAATATATATATATATATATATATATATATATATATATATTCATTCACCTTTGAGAGGAAATTAGGCTCTAATCATAAAGGAATGCTGCATGACTCTGCTCCAATGGGATGTCACTGAAGTCCCTAAAATACTGACTGCATACAACTTATACAGAATACCCCATATAGGATTCTACTAAAATAAGCATTTCTTCCTCTAAAAATTAGAAAATGCACAATTTGCAGGATCCAGGACCAACTTGATACTAGAGTTTATAGTGATAATTATGGAGAACTTATGATGCAGAGCTAGTTTTGACCATGTACAATAACCCCCAAAATATTTATGGTATACAAACATCATAAAATCAGTGTTTTTTTAACTTACCACTGGTTGGGTGTCATTGCTTTCCTCCTCCTTGGAATTCCTCCATCTATGAAAACCAGAAGAATCAAGATTATATATTTATATACGAGGTATATTCAATAAGTAGTGAGTAAATTTCTGGGGAGGCATTCACTATTATTCAATCAAAAAGCTACTTCATTGTGAATTATACATACATGTTGTCTATAAAATCACTAATTGGCACCTTTCTATGTTAATAGGTTTGAGTGCAGGAGTATATGTTGTGGAACCAGTTTGATCCAGTTTGCCAGTCTGTCAACACTTGACAAGATGACGATGAGTAATGTTACGCCATCAAATTTTGTGTTAAATTTAAGAAAACCCAAACAAGAAGTTTATGGAATATTAGAGGAGGTCTATGGGGATGAACTGATGAGTAAAGCAAGTTTCTATAGGTAGTTTAAACGATTTTCTGAAGGAAATGAACAGATTTTGGATGAACCCAGGTCTGGAGCACCAAACAGTGCACGTAAGGAGGAAAACATTGAGGAAATGTGAATGTTAGTGATGCAAGACTGTCGAAAAACTGTGAGGATGAAATCTGAAGCTGTTGGTATTAGTATTGGCATAGTGGATACAGTTCTGACAAAAGATTTAAAGCTCCACAATAGCCAAGTTTGTGCCAAAGATGCTCTCCAACAACCAGAGGCAGTTTCAAATGGAATGTTGCATTGACATTCTTGACATGATAGCAGCTGATTCAGGTTTTTTTAATAAGTTAATGACTTGTGGCAAGAGTTGGGTATTCACCTACAACCCTAAGAGCAAACGTCTGTGCCCAGTGGAAACATATGTCGTCCCCTAGTCCCAAGAAGGCAAAGATGAGCAGGTTGTAAGAGAAGGCCAAGGTCATTCCTTTCTTTGACTCCAAGGGGCTCATTCACATTGAATGGGTTCCTAAGGGTCAAAGCATCAATAAGGAGTATTACCTTAAAGTTCTGCAAAGGTTCAGGGAGAGGATGAGGAAGAAGAGGCCACAGCATTGGTGCAGTGGTGTGTGGTAGTTCCACCAGGACAATGCACCATGCCACAGGTCAATACTAGTAACCACATGGATGGCCAGCAGGGGCATGAAAGTGTTACAATATCCACCCTACAGCCCGACCTGGCCCCTAGTGACTTCTTCCTGTTCCCACGCATGAAAGACAGTCTCACGGGAGTCAGATTTCAATCAACAAAGGAGCTGAAAGAGGCATCAAAAAATTACCAGAAGGGACTACTGAAGAAGGACATTGAGGAGATCTTTCAGGATTAAGAGAGACATCTGCAAAAGCGTGTAGGTGTGAGAGGCCATTATTTTGAAGGAAACAAAGTTTTGTAAGCTTACAAAAATAATAAATATCTCTCTTGAAATTTTCTCATCATTTATACCTTGTGTGTGTGTATATATAAATATATATATATATATATACATATATATATATATATATATATATATATATATATATACATATATATATATATATATATATATATATATATATATATATATATATACATACATATACCAAGGCTTTTTCCCCCTTACAAGGGAGGTAGCCAAAAAGGAAAAGGCATAAAATCATTCCCACCCATTCCATCCCTGAATACACTCCACACCCCTCCACCCTCCCTCTTATCTTAGCACCTCCTGGATGACGGGTCATCCCTGCACCTTGTCCACTGCCCTGGGTCAGAAGCAGTGTCGCAAGACACAGCACATCCACAGCAAGGCCGCTTCATTAAATCAGCGACCCCCCCCTCTCCATCCCCCCATGCATAAAAGGAGAAGACGGGGAGAAATCCCTTCGGGCTGCGTCAAATTTTGCTCACACATACTACCTCACGCCCCATCCCCCCACCCATTCCACCTCATGCATCACAACATCATCCATATACAACCATTCTCCATTCACCCGTCTTCTGTCCTCTCCCGTCCTTCCTCAACAGACATTCCCCTCTTCCCCAAAGCCCCCTTCACCCCATCCATGCACCTCATCTTAGGACGCCCTCATGTTCACTCCCTCCACATCTGCCTTCCATACCTCTTTTACTAGTCTTTCTTCACTCATTCTTTCCATGTGTCCAAACCATCCTAATACTCTTTCATCAACCCTATCTCCCAACTCCCTTTCCACCCTCGTTCTTCTCCTCACCTCCTCATTTCTCACTCTATCTAGCCTAGTAACCCCCATCATACTTCTCAGACACCTCATCTCAAACACATTCAAACTCCTTCTCTCTTCCTCTCTTATGTTCCATGTTTCTGCCCCATACAGTGCTGTTGGCACAATCACTCCTTCATACTTTAATACTAAGAAGTGTAGCATAATGGAGTTTGGAAAAAGCAAAAACAGAATATCAGGATAATATACAATTGAAACCAAGGCAGTAAAGAAAGTAGGATCCGAAAAAGATTTGGGTGTAATTATCACGAACGACTTGTCCTATGATATACAGATTAACAAAATTGTCGGGGAGGCTTACAACTTGCTAAGATCAATAATAGTGGCATTTACATACTTGGACGAAGACATGATACAAAAATATTGGTTACATTGATAAGGCCTAGATTAGAGTATGTGGCGACATTGTGGTCCCCCAGTACCAAAAAGAATATAAAGAAAATAGAAAGAATCCAAAGAGCAGCTACAAAAATGGCACCTGCACTTGCAAACCTATCATACGAGGAGAGATTGGCTAAACTGGAATTACCGACACTGGAGCAAAGAAGAGAGAGAGGTGACCTATTGACCATCTACAGAATCATGAAAGGCACAGAGATACTTGATAGAGAGAACTTACTTAACTGGGACAAAAGAAACACAAGAGGACATGTAAGAAAATCAAAAAACATAGCTATAGAAGAGAACTGAAGAAAAACAGTTTTCCACATAGAGTTTTGGACACTTGGAACAAACTGGATAATGAAATAGTATGCGCAAAAACCATTCATGAGTTTAAAAACAAACTAGACACTGCGAGATACAATGGCGGGACAACACGAGCATAGCTCCCCTTCCCGCAAAATACAACTAGGTAAATACAGTCTCCTCTTAGCATCCATTCCCAAATGTTTATTCCTCATTACACTCTTCAATCCACCAAGGCATTTACTCGCTTTTGTCAAACAATATATATATATATATATATATATATATATATATATATATATAAACACATATATATGTATATATATATATAAATATTTATATATATATATATATATATATAAATAGTTTCAAATGTTTACTTATACTATGAATTCTCTTTGGTGGTTTCTTTATTTTTATGCTACTACTGGAATATGGTCAGAGTTTCCATCTGCCCCTGGATAGGTTTTTACCTGTGTTACTGAGTTTCTGAATCTTCTATTTAATGTTATGTAATCTATTTGGTTCTTATATCTATCTCCTGGGCTTTTCCATGTATATAATTTGTGTGGGTGGTGTTTGAACCATGTGTTCATGATGATTTGTCCTTTTTCTGTGCACGATTGAACCCATCTGGTGCCTCTCTCATTTCTGTTTCTAATGCCATACTGTCCTAAAATATCCTCGAATCTACCTTCCCCTACTTTAGCATTTAAATCCCCCATAATGAATGTAACTTCTTCTTTGCATTGTTCCTTTGCTTTTATTTCTTCATAAAAGGTATATCTTCTTCACTCTTGTTTGTTGAGGCATATATTTGTATTAGGTTGATATTAAATGTCTTTCCTCTAAGTTTAGCCATTATTACTCAGTCATTAATATACCCACACCTCTATGTGCTGTGTCTCCTCCAGAGTATGTTAACTGGCTGCCAAAAACAGGTATGCAATACTAAAAGATGTAGCAGACGAAACAGAGATAGGATCAGCTCAGTGGCAATGGACAACACTACAGAAGGCCATGGAAGAAATGTCAGAAATCATACCAACAAAAGAAGAAATAAGAAACCATGGATGACAGATGAGATTCATGAATTCATGGAAGAGAGAAGAAAATACAAAGACAAAGATGAAGAGAAATACAAAGAGCTTAACAGAGAGGTACATAGGGAATGTATAAGAGCAAAAGAAAAATGGATGAATGAAAGATGCATAGAAATTGAACACCTAGAACAGACCAACAAAAAATACATGAGAAAGTAAAAGAAGTAATGAAAACAAGAAAACACACACAAAATATAGTGTTATGAACACGTAAAGTGCTTCTCGTAAACTACATTGTTCGGGTAGTTTGCAATCAGCAGCTTAGCCCAATTGTGTCATTAGACTGTTAAAGACATCGCCTCAAACCGGTTAACTTCCTGCATTCTTTGCCCACCATTTAAAATCCTTAATTATGCTATCTACCAACGAACTAGAACAGTCGAACTACGCTTTTCCATTTATGTGAATGTGTATATTTTCATTGTATAGATAAATAGTCAATTTGTGTTTCCTTGTATTAATATATGTAACCAAGGAAGATCGAGTGTTTTTGCTCACTCCTACCATCTTTGTCGTTGCTACTGGGCTTGGCGAATCCTAGAAATTGTATTTGAACGACATTGTCTGGAGCCGTTTAAAGGAGCCAGTGTTTGTTTCAATAGCAATTTTCAAGAAAGACGGGACAGTAGCAATGGAAGAAAAAGAAGTGAAGGATAGATGGAAAGAATACATCATGGAACTTTTTGCAGACGTAAGGGAAGAACTAGACGACACTTTTAATGAAGAGGGTCCAGCCATAATGGAAGATGAAATAAAAGCAGCACTATCAAAAATGATAAAAGGAAAAGCAATGGGAGATGGAATGGTAGCAGAAATGTTTGAGGTTTTGGGAGATTTTGGAATTAAAATGATGACAGAAATAGCCAATAAAGTCTATGGAACTGGGGATTTAACAGAACAAATGCACCAGTCAGTTTTCATAGCTTTACTAAAAATACATGGGACTTTAGAATGTAGCAAATATAGAACAATTAGTATCATGAACCACTTAACAAAAACAATCTTAAGAGTCATTACTAACAGAATAAGGAACAAAATAAAGCCAGAAATAGCTGATGAACAATATGGGTTTGTACCAGATAAGGGAACAAGGAATGCAATTATTGTTGTAAGAATGCTAGCTGAAAATATGTTAGAGGTGGAAAAAGATCTATATGCCTGTTTCGTGGACTACGAAAAGTCATTTGAAAAAGTAAGACATAATGAATTAATAGAGATGTTGAAGAAAATAGAGATGGATGGGAAGAATTTAAAGTTAATCACAAATCTCTATAGGAAGCAAGAAGCAGCAGTGAAAATAGAACTGTCTGACTGGCAAAAGATTGAAAGAGGCATAAGACAGGGACTTGTAATGTTGCCAGACCTGTTTAATTTATACATACATACATACATACATATACCAAGGCTTTTTCCCCCTTACCAGGGAGGTAGCCAAAAAGGAAAAGGCATAAAATCATTCCCACCCATTCCATCCCTGAAAACACTCCACACCCCTCCACCCTCCCTCTTATTGTTTAATTTATACAGTCAGATAATCATGAGAGATATTTACCATCTAAAACAGGGGTTCCCAAACTTTTTAGCTCATCGACCTCCTAATAAAGTTTAAAATTTTCTATAGACCCCAAACTATTAATTCACGAATTATGTCAGTTTATTATTATTATTGGTGTTGTTATTGTTATTAATGCTAGTAATATTATTATCATTATAGTTGTTATCATCATTATTACTATTATTATCATTATTATTATTACTATAATTATTATTTCATTATTGTTATTATCATTATAATTTTAGTTATCAATAGTGTTATTATCATCATTATGATTGTTATAATTTTTGTGTTGATATTATTGTTCTAATTCTTTACTGTAGTTCTTGTTTGGTCTCATAAATCACTTATGGTAATTCTAAAGTACCATAGTCACAGTTTTCGTGTTTGTGGATTTTACTCATTCTATTTGTTTACTTTTATTTATTTATTTATTTTTATTTTGATCCGTTATAAAAGGGCCAAATGGTAATGTTCATCAAGGCGACGGCATTCCAACAATGATACAGACACTTTCGCCAAACTGTTAAGGAAAGTAGAAACTGATAAGGACTGTGAAGCACTGCAGGAAGACCTGAATAAGGTATGGAACTGGAGTCAGAAATGGGAAGTGGACTTTAATATTAAGAAGTGTAGCATAATGGAGTTTGGGAAAAGCAAAAACAGAATATCAGGACAATATACAATTGGAACCAAGGAGGTAAAGAAGGAAGGATCCAAAAAAGATTTGGGGGTAATTATCACAAACGACTTGTCCTATGATAAACAGAATAACAAAAATTGTCAGGGAGGCATACAACTTGCTAAGATAAATAAAAGTGTCATTTGCATACTTGGACGAGAACATGATAAAAAAAAAATATTGGTTACATTGATAAGGCCTAGACCAGAATATGTGGCGACATTGTGGTCACCCAGTACCAAAAAGAATATAAAAAAAATAGAAAGAATCCAGAGAGCAGCAACAAAAATGGCACCTGCACTTGCAAACCTATCATATGAGGAGAGATTGGCTAAACTGGAGTTACTGACTCTGGAGCAAAGAAGAGAGAGAGGTGACCTACTGACCATCTACAGAATCATGAAGGGCACAGAGATACTCAATAGAGAGGACTTACTAAATTGGGACAAGGGAAACACAAGAGGACATGGAAAGAAAATAAAAAAACATAGCTACAGAAGAGAACTGAAGAAAAACAGTTTTCCACATAGAGTAGTGGACACTTGGAACAAACTGGACAAGGAAATAGTATGCGCAAAAACCATTCATGAGTTTAAAAGCAAATTAGACACTGCGAGATACAAAGGTGGGACACCACGAGCATAGCTCCCCTTCCCGAAAAATACAACTAGGTAAATACAACAAGGTAAATAAACTTGTTTTAAAATAAATATTTATAATTTACCAATAGCTTTAAGAGTGATATTATATATTCTTTATTATATTACTATAAGTAATATTCAAGCCAATAATATTACACAAGCTCATCATCTTGATGTTCATTCACAATGTGGTTGTGTGTATGTGAGATTCTCCCTACATGCACAGAATGGGGAGGATTTTTGGCTCAGAGTGAACTGACATGGTTTTTCTTTATGTTTATATATTGGTTGGTTGATTATTCTCACTCTTTCAGTACAGGATGAGAACAGGATCATTTCATGCTAACCATTTAATTTAAAAGACTGCCTTTCGACTCCATAGTAATTTAATGACCCCTTTCGACCCCCTAGCAATCTACTGACCCCCTTTCGACCCTTTGAATGGTCTCATCGACCCGCTAGCAATCTACTGACCCCTTTTCAACCCCTTGGCTATTTGTCGATCCCTTGGATGATCTCATCGACCCCTGGGGGTTGATATCAACCACTTTGGGGACTCTTGATCTAAAAGGAGTAACAATAAGAGGAAGAAATCTCAATAATATTAGATACACAGACGATACTATGTTACTCACAGAATCGGAAGCTCAACTACAGGAATTAGTTACAGTACTTGCAGAAGCAAGTAGAAATAGAGGACTAAAAGTGAATAACAAGAAATCAGAAGTGATGGTAATGACGAAAAAACAAGAATGTCCAAGGGTAAGAATTCAAGTAGAAAGAAGAATATTGATACAGCTGGACCATTTCAATTACCTAGGAAGCACGTTAACTTGGAATGGGAAAAGTGACGAAGAGATAAAGAGAAGAATAGCATACATACGTATACCAAAGGCTTTTTCCCTCTTACAAGGGAGGTAGCCAAAAAGAAAAAGGCATAAAAACCATTCCCACCCATTCCAATCCCTAATACACTCCACTCCCCTCCACCATCTACCCTCCATCTTATCTTGGCACCTCCTGGATGATGGGTCATCCCTGCATCTTGTCCACTGCCCTGGGGCAGAGGCAGTGTCGCAAGACACAGCACATCCACAGCAAGGCTACTTCATTAAATCGGCGACCCTCCCTCTCCGTCCCCTCATGCAGAAAAGGAGAAGACGGTGAGAAATCCCTTCGGGCTGCGTCAAATTTTTTTCACACATACTACTTCACCCCGATCCCCCCAAACATTCCACCTCATACATCACAAACATCATCCATATACAACCATTCTCTATTCACCCCTGTCTTCTGTCCTCTCCCGTCCTTCCTCAACAGACATTCCCCTCCTTCCCAAACCCCCTTTCACCCCATCCATCCATCTCATCCTAGGTCACCCCCTCATGTTCACTTCCTCCACATCTGCCTTCCATACCTCTTTTACTAGTCTTGGAAGGCAGAGGTGGAAGGAGTGAATATGAGGGGGCATCCTAGGATGAGATGGATGGATGGGGTAAAAGGGGCATTACGAAAGAGAGGAATGTCTGTTGAGGAAAGATAAGAGAGGACAGAAGATAGGGGTGAATAGAGAAGGGTTGTGTATGGATGATGCAGTGATGCATGAGGGGGGTGGGGGATGGGGGGTGAGGGAGTATGTATGAGAAATAAATTGACACAGCCGGAAGGGATTTCTCCCCATCTCCTTTCCTGTATGAGGGGAAGGAGAGGGGGGGTCGCTGACCTAATGAAACGGCCTTGCTGTGGATGTGCTGTGTCTTATGACACTGGTTCTGATCCAGGACAGTGTGCAGGATGCAGGAATGACCTGTCATCCAGGAGGTGCCAAGATGAGAGGGAGGGAAGTGGGTAGAGAGGTGTGGAGTGAGTAGGGGATGGAATGCATGGGAGTGGTTTCTATGCCTTTTTCTTTTTAGCTACCTCCCGTGTAAGAGGGGAAAAAGCCTTTGGTATATGTATGATGTATGTGTGTGTGTATATATATATATATATATATATATATATATATATATATATATATATATATATATATATATATATATATATATATATATATATATATATACAGTATATATATATATACAAAAACCCTGAAACTATACTAAAGGGGAGACTACTGGTCCATTAAAGCCATTTGTCTGTAGGAAGGTTGAGTATGACAAGGAATAAGACAAAAAGCAGGAGGAGGAGGAATAGGAAGAGGAGGAGGAAGTAAAGATGGAGAAGGAGAGATGGAAAAGAAGATGGAGTAGATGGAGAAGGAAATGAAAAAGAAGACAGAGGTGGAAAAAGAGGATGAAGAGAAGGAGAAAAAGGAGGGAGAGGAGGAGGAACAGTCACTAGTTGTCAGCTCTCCTGATGTGAAATAGAGGGAGAAATAGTCCAAGTTCATAGGAAAAGACCAACCACAGGCTCCTCAGGGTTGCACTACTTCTACATGAAAGTCTACCTATATTCTATCTATATACAAAGGGCTTTTTCTCCCTTACAAGGGAGATAGCCAAATTTAAAGGTAAGTACCAATTACCGCCCATTCCACTCCCATCCACCACCCTTTCTTCCCTCTTATTTTAGCTCCTCATGGATGATGGGTCATCCCTGTATCATGTCCACTGCCCTGGGTCAGAAGTAATGCAGCAAGACACAGCATGAAAATAAGAAGTATTTTACTGGCAATAATCAGTACTTCTATCCTTAGGGACAATATCATCCCAAAGAGGTGGAATCATACAAGTGGTAAAGGGAAGACTTAAGGACAGTAATAAAAATAGGAGATAGTACTTAAAGGTGAGTGTTGATAGGTTTTGAAGATGGGTGGCGCAGAGATGATTCTCTCTGATGGCCATCTTGCACGATCATCACTTGCAGGTATACATTAGTGGACTTGGCATACAGATAATGTGACCATCAATGGATTAACCAGTTTCACATATCACTATAAAATGTAAAATATGTACTACAAAGGAAGCTTACTTATTTTCCAGGGTAGTCTGTCTTGTTGGTGGAAGTCCATTTGAATGTTGATGCCTTTCTGAATGTGATGGATTATTAGTGGTTCCAGCCTGTGAGTTATGGTTACCAAGTGGCTTTGTTTTTGTATTCTGTAATAATTCAAAGTGGACTTAAGAAGAAATAATATTAACAAGAATTTATGAATACTGTACATTCATAAATGCAGGAACAAAATAAAATTTAAAACTGAAGAGGGAATAATTCCTCTTGAATACAAGTACCATATATTTCCACATATAAAACGACCCTAAAATAAAAAAATTCACCCCTTAAAATGGGGGGTCGTCTTAAACTACCATTATAAAAATCAGACCTTGAATTCTACGTGAGATGACTTGGTAGGCTAGCCTGCTGATAACCACTGATACACAGGAAATGATTCACATCATGATAAGAACTGGTAATAAAGGTAATCAAACCATATTTACCTTATATATTATTGGCATATCTTTATAGTAAATGGCAATTGTTAATAAATTTGAGGAATAATTCTATATTAATGAAATTACGGTACTTTTAACTACTCTATGTAAACACATTTAACACGGCTGAAAAAATGTAAACATCGAGTACTGGTTGCGTTCATAGCAACCTTTTTCTTTCGCTAACTTTTCAGTAATTTTTAAGACTGAAAATAACAATTTTGGATTACAGTACATAAAACGTTTATTTATCAATAAAAAAATATATATTACAGTAGTTGAACCAGGAGCGTAAACAAATCATTTTTGTTAGTTAGTTGACTACCCTGGAAACACCGAATAAATAACATTATGTTTTAAAAACCCGTCACGGAAAACGAACTTATGAACACAGTAAAATCAATGCAGAACAAGAAATCACTCGATTGCACAGGAATCAATATGAACCTCATAAAACAAATTATGCCTATCATCAAAGATCATTTTCTGACAATATGCAATAAATCATTTGAACAAGGGATATTTCCAGATGCAATGAAAATAGCAAAAGTAATACCGATATTCAAATAAGCCGACAAATCAAGTTATAATAACTATAGACCAATTTCACTATTACCACAGTTTTCCAAAATTCTTGAAAAGTTATTCACAATTCGCCTTGACTCATTTCTAAAAAAAAATTACGTCATTTACCATAGTCAATATGGATTTCAACGAAATCTTACAACGTCTACAGCAGTAATGGAATTAATTGAAGAGATAACTAACAATATAGAACAAAAGAAAAAGACAGCCGGCATATTTATTGATCTTAAAAAGGCATTTGACACAGTAAATCATGAAATCCTAATTCGAAAGGCCGAATACTATGGGCTAAGAGGTAAAGTTAATGACTGGTTAAAAAGTTATCTAAAAAACAGGAAACAATATGTGGCCATTGAGGAAGAAAGATCACACATTCTACCAGTTACATGCGGAGTACCTCAGGTTGTTCTAGGACCCAAACTATTCTTACTATACATTAATGACATTACAAATGTATCCAACCTTATGAAATTTATACTGTTCGCCGACGATACCACCATTCTATGCTCCGATACAAATTCCGACAAACTGATCAAGACAATTAATGAAGGATTATGTCAACTATCCAACTGGTTTTCAGCCAATAAGCTATCCTTAAACGTATCAAAAACTAACTACCTGCTTTTCTACAAAAATAATGAAAGTACTAAGCCGATCAAAATAAACAACGAAATTATTGAAAAAGCGTCCGTCAGTAAATTCCTAGGCGTGTATTTAGACGATCAACTTAATTGGAAACATCATATAAATCACGTGATAAATAAGATATCCAAAACTTGAGGAATTATGCATAAAATGAGAAATATCCTCAATGAAAATACCCTACGTACCATTTATTGTAGTCTACTACTACCATACTTAAACTATTGTTCAGAAATTTGGGGTAATACTTATCAAACTAATCTTCAACGCATAATTACCTCTCAAAAAAGGGCACTGCGTATAATCTGCAATGTAGGTCGTTTGGAACATACAAATAATTGATTTAAAAAACTAAATCTACTCAAATTCAATGACTTAATAAAGTACAAAACTGCCATTGTTATGCACCAAATCTACAATAAACACATGAATCAAAACATATTGAAATTTTACTCAACTTACGAAACTCGCTATGCGACTAGGCAAACAAACGACTTCTTTAAAACTCAATACAGAACAACCAAAAAAAGCCAATGCTTATCTATTATAGGTGTTAACACATGGAATAAACTGGAAAAGGATTTACCTAAGACAAAATGTTTATCATCATTCAAACGATACTTAAAAAAGTCTTTAATCTATAAGTATTAGTATATTGAACACTTCAGGTCCATTTCATGGTTGTATTCATGGAGAAACTGTCATGCACTGCCCAAGTCTGCCGCTCTTTTTTTTTCTATTCCAGCAGGTCACGGTGACCCAGATCTGCGCATTAAGCAATTATCGTCCCGTCAACAATCGACCTGACCTCTCACCTCTCACCTGACCCCCACAAGTTGCGATGCTCGCTCGTGCCCCCGATTTCTACGTGAGGTCGGAGTTAGCGGACGTCGTGACGCATGTCATTGTGTGTGTGTATATATGTGTATGCATGTATGTGTGTATATATGTGTGTAGATGTGTATGTACCATACTGACATGTAACAAAAATAAATAAATAAAAATAATTTTTTTCCTTAAGGGAGAGCAACTCCCCATAAGCTTTGCTTCTCGCTCTCCCTTTTCAACTACCAATTTTGTAAAAAAAAAATGTATATATGTATGTCTAATTGTATTTAATATTGTTGAATAAACCTATAATAATAAAAAAAAAAGACGTGTGTTCTCAGAAAATCATGATACATGATTTGCTTTGTTATTTCATTTAATTTGAATTTATAAGGATACAGTAAGTAATTTATCTGGTATAAGGATACAGTTAAGTAATGAGAAAGAAAAGAGAAAAAGTGGAAAAAACAGCTGATAAACGTAATCAAAACAATTCTTTTTGTACGGTAGGTTTGATACACTGATGCTTTTGTAATTTAGCAGTCGTCTTATACTACCGATATGAGATAAATTCATAAAAATTTGCTCTAATTTTGTACCTCGTCTTATACGATAATTCATGTCTCATTTAAAATAACCTATCCCACTACTATCAAGACAGAAAATTTTGAAAGTAATAAAAAGATGTTTTGGAAAGAAATTAAGAGAGGAAGAGGAGGCAAATCAAGTAGAGAAGAAAAGGTAAAAGGTGCAGATGGAGAGATGATAATGGAAGAGAAGGCAGTAAGGGGAAGATGGGCAGAGTATTTTAGGGAGTTGCTAAATGTGAAGGAGGATAGGGAGGGAAAAATAGTTGCAGTGGGATGTGCTAAGAAAATGGCAATGATGAGTGAGGAAAATGGAGGAGAAATAAGGAAGGATGAAGTGAAGGCAGTTGTTAAGATGATGAAAGCAGGTAAGGCACCTGGTCTGGATGGATGCCATGCAGAATGTCTAAAAAAAAGGAGGTACAGTGATGGTGGACTGGCTGGTGAGGTTATTTAATGTTTGCTGGAGAGAGGGTAGAGTGCTGGACGACTGGAGGAGTGCCTGCATAGTTCCACTTTACAAGGGAAAATAGGACAAGTGTGAGTGTAGTAGTTTCAGAGGGATTAGCTTGTTAAGTGTAGTTGGGAAGACTTATGGGAGGATCTTGATTGAGAGGATTAGGAGAGGAACAGAGGGAGTAATTGGCGTGGAACAGTGTGGATTTAGGACAGGTAGAGGTTGTGTAGATCAGATTTTTGTGGTAAGACAGATATGTGAGAAAGCTATAGGAAAAGGTAAGGATGTCTTTTGGGCTTTTATGGATCTGGAAAAGGCTTATGATAGGGTAGACAGGAGGGCACTGTGGGAAGTTTTGCAGATATATGGGATAGGAGGAAAGTTTCTAGGAGCTGTCAAGAGTTTTTATAAGAGTAGTAGAACATGTGTCAGGATTAGAAATGGAGAGAGTGAGTGGTTCCAGGTAAAGGTGGGACTTCATCATGGATGTGATATGTTGCCCTGGCTGTTCAACTTGTACATGGATGGGGTGGTGCAAGAGGTAAATGCAAGGATGGTGGGTCAGGGATTGGAGACGTTTAAAGAAAATGGAGAAAAGTGGGAGGTGAGCCAGCTGTTGTTTGCTGACAACACTGCGCTTGTAGCAGGATCAGAGGAGGGATTGAGGAAGTTGGTGACAGAGTGTATGAAAGAAGAAAGTTGAAGATAAATGTGGGTAAAAGTAAGGTGATGAGATGTACAAGGGGTGAAAGTAGCAGCAGACTGGAAGTGAACATTAAGGGAGAGTGACTGGAGGACATGGATAGCTTTAGATACTTGGGTGCAAATGTGGCAGGAAAGGGAGGAGTGGAGGTGGAGGTAGAATGTAGATTGAGAGAAGTGAGTAAATGCCTTGGTGGATTAAAAAGTGTAATGAGGAATAGACATTTGGGAATGGAGGCTAAGAGGAGACTATATGAAGGAGTGATTGTGCCAACAGCACTGTATGGGGCAGAACCATGGAACATGTGAGAGGAAGAGAGGAGTTTGAATGTGTTTGAGATGAGGTGTCTGAGAAATATGATGGGGGTTACTAGGCTGGATAGAGTGAGAAATGAGGAGGTGAAGAGGGGAACAAGGGTGGAAAGGGAGTTGGGAGATAGGGTTGATGAAAGAGTATTAGGATGGTTTGGACACATGGAAAGAATGAGTGAAGAAAGACTAGTAAAAGAGATATGGAAAGCAGATGTGGAGGGAGTGAACATGAGGGGGTGACCTAGGATGAGATGGATGGATGGGGTGAAGGGGGCTTTGGGGAAGAGGGGAATGTCTGTTGAGGAAGGAAGGGAGATGACAGAAGATAGGGGTGAATGGAGAATGGTTGAATATGGATGATGTTGTGATGTATGAGGTGGAATGGGTGGGTGGATGGGGGGTGAGGTAGTATGTGTGAGAAAAAATTGACGAAGTCTGAAGAGATTTCTCCCCGTCTTCTCCTTTTCTGCAAGGGTTGGGGGACGGAGAGGGGGTCACCAATTCAATGAAGCGGCCTTGCTGTGGATGTGCTGTATCGTGCGACACTGCCTCTGACCCAGAGCAGTGGACAAGGTGCAGGAATGACCTGTCATCCAGGAGGTGCCAAGATAAGAGGGAGGGTGGAGGGTGGAGGAGAGTGGAGTGTGTTTAGGGATGAAATGGGTGGGAATGGTTTTTATGCCTTTTTCTTTTTGGCTACCTCCCTTGTAAGGGGAAAGAAGCCTTGGTATATGTATGTATGTACTACTATCATCACAATTGAAAGTACACAAAATTGGGAGGAAGGACAGAGAAAGATCCCCCCACCCCCATGAAAGAAATAACTTTGACATAGAAAGAAAAAGGGACCAAAATAATAAACCTTGACATCAGGAAATCACACAGTCCGGATGGAATTGCACATTGGTTATTAAAAGAATGTATAGATGAACCGACAAAATATATATGATAATTGGTTATTCACTCAAAGAAGGAAAGGTACCACAAGATTGGAAAAATGCAAATATTGTACCAATATATATATAACAAGGCTTTTTCCCCTTTAAAAGGGAGGTAGCCAAAAAAACAAACACATAAAAACCACTCCCACCCATATATATATATAAAGGGGGGAAAAGGAAAACCCAACAAACTATAGACCAATCTCCCTTACAAGGACAATAGCAAAAATATGTAAAAGAGTTATCAAAAGTAGATGGATTTAACATCTGGAAGAAAATAATATACTGAATCCAAAACAAATTGGCTTTAGATATGGAAGATCATGTGCCACTAACTTGATTTGCTTTTACTCGAGGCTAATAGAAATAATGCAAGAAGGGGACGGATAGGCTGATTGTGCTTTTCTAGATCTACACAAAGCATTTGATAAAGTACCACACAAAAAGCTACTAAGAAAATCAAACTAATAGGTGGTGTACAAAGAAAGTTATTGAAATGGATGGAATATTTCTTGAACATGAGAAAAATGAGGGTGGTACTTAAAGACAAAAACTTGACCTGGGAAGAAATGATAAGTAGAATCCCACAAGGTTCTCTATTGGCTCCAATAATTTTTGTCATATATATATCAATGACATGGATGAAGGTGTGGAATGTTATATGAACTTCTTTGCAGATGATGCAAAACTACTAAAGAAAGTAAGTACAGAAAAAGACTGTATCACTACATAGAGACCTGGACAAAGTCTGGGAATGGAGTCATTAGTGCAAAGTGAACTCCAACATCAAGAAATGTAGTATAATGGAGTTTGGAAAAAGTAAAAATAGAATATCAGGGCAATGTAAAATTGGTACAAAGGAAGTAGGAGGGATTGAGGAAGTTAGTGACAGTTTGGGAAAGTGTGTGAAAGAAGGAAGTTGAAGATAAATGTGAGTAAATGTAAGGTGATGAGATGTGGCAATAGACTGGAAGTGAGTATTAAGGGAAAGAGACTGGAGGAAGTGGATATTTTTAGATACTTGGGTGCAAATGTGGCAGGAAAGGGAGTGGAGGTGGAGGTAGAATGTACAGGGTGTTCCAAAAAATTTGATGTCATTTCGCAGGCCAATAATTTTGGCAATTTTAGTTGAAATGATCTCAAATTTTCACAGCTTGCATAGAAACAGTTCAAGATTTTATGTTTAATGTTTGACATTTATCTCTTTTCAGGTTGAGAAATGCCGTTCACTTCAAAAGAAAAGTCATTTTGCTTGTTGGAATATGCTCATCAAACACAGTCACCCAAGACCGTGCAGCGTGCCTTCTTTGCAAAATTTGCCAAAAATGCACCAACTAGTAAACAAATTTGGACCTGACACCAAAAATTTAAAGAGGAAGGCTGCTTATGCAGGGCTAAAGGATCTGGACGGCCATCAACATTGGAAGAGAAGGTCGATAAAGTTCGTGAAACATTCCTGCGAAGTCCCCGGAAGTCTGTAAGAAGAGCAAGTGTGGAAACCCAGATTCCTCGAACAACAGTTTGGCGCGTTCTGAGGAAACAATTGCAAATGAATCTACAAATCTTTGTTTTTTTCTTTGAAATGTCAACCAATAAAACTTATGATGTTCAACATAAAGTTTGTGCAGTTTCATTGAGATGCACGGAGTAGTTTCCTAGATATTGGCATTTAAAATAACGTCAAATTTTTTGTAACACCCTGTAGATTGAGAGAAGCCAGTATTTACCTAGTTGCATTTTACAGGAAGAGAGCTATGCTTGTGGTGACTCGCTTTTGTATATTTCAGCATCTAGTTTGATCTTAAACTCTTGTATAGTTTTTGCACTCACTGTTTCCTCATTAAGTTTGTTCCAGATATCTATCACTCTGCGTGGGAAGCTATTTTTTTTTCAGATCTCTTCTGTAACTATCCTTTTTAAGTTTGTTTTCATGTCATCTTGTTTTTCTTCTATACCACTTTTCTTCCATCCCTTTCATAATTCTGTATATGGTTAGCAGGTGCCGTCTTTGTCATTGCTCATTGAATTCTTTCTAATTTATGTTCTTTTTAGTACTAGATGCCCATAGTGTCACAGTGTGCTCCAATTTTGGTCTTATTGATGTAACTAATATTTGCTTTACCATTTCTTGATCCATGTAGTCAAAGGCCATTTTCATTGATCTTGATAAAATGAAAGTTTCTCTGACTATTTTGTTGATATGTTTGTCTGGTACCATGTCATTGGTGATAGTTACTCCTAGGTCCCTTTTCCAAATTGACTTCTTTAATTTTCTTTGTACCAATTTTGTATTGTCCCAATATTCTGCTTTTGCTTTTTCCAAAATCCATTATACTACATTTCTTGATGTTGAAATTCACTTCATTCTTCTGACTCCATTTCCAGATTTTGTCTATGTCTTGTTGTAATAATTTGCAATATTCCTCTGTACTCTCTTTAGTAGTTTTGCATCATTTGCAAAGAAGTTCATATAACATTCCACACCTTCATCCATGTCATTGATATATATGGCAAACATTATCAGAGCCAATACAGAGCCTTGTGGGACTCCACTTATCATTTCTTCCCAATATGAGTTCTTGTCTCTGAGTACCACCCTCATTTTTCTCCTGTTCAAGAAATTTTTCATCCATTCCCATAACTTTCCTAATATCACCTATTGTTTCAAATTTTCTTAGTAGCTTTTCATGTGATACTTTGCCAAATGCCTTTTGTAAATCTAAGAAGGCACAATCTGCCCACCTTTCTTGTATTATTTCTATTACCCTCAAGTAAAAGCATATTAAGTTTGTGGCACATGATCTTCCATGTTTAAATCCAAATTGTTTTGGAGTAAGTATTTTGTTCTCCTCCAAGTGTTTAATCCATTTACTTTTGATAACATTTTTGCATATTTTTTATGTATGTTTGCCGTTTTATTGTTTTTTTGTCTTTTTTTCCATATTTTCTAGGCTTTGTCTATCTTTAGCTTCACTAAATTTTTTGTTATGCCAACAATTTATGTATCCCCTTTTTTGTTTCTTCTTTGGTACATATTTATTTGTTCTCTCCTTGTATTTTTCTTTTAATATGCTCCACTTCTCTTCCATTTTTGTTTCTTCATTTAATTTTTTTTCCCAGTTTGCATTCTGAATTTTTTTTCAAAGTTTTTCAAAATCTGTTTTTTTGTACATTAGTCTTACTTTTCTATGTTTCTTATTTCTTCTCACATCATTTTGTTCTTTTAGTTTGAACTCTATTAGTATGTGGTCACTCTTCCCAATAGGTGTCTTGTATTCCATTTTGTCCACAATTTCAGGCTCTGATGTGAATATTAAGTCTAGTCTCAATGGTTCATCATTGTTTCTATATCTGATATTTTCCTTCACTCTTTGAGTCAATGTGTATTCAATGGTCATATCGAGTAGAATATTTCCCCAAAGTTCCTCTCCACCTTTTACTGTCATTTCTTCCCAACTTATTTCCTTTGAGTTAAAGTCACCCATAATTACTGTTTCCTCCTTTCAATAATTCAATTAATGCGTGCTTTGTGTCTTCCAGTATTTTGGAATGATCACTATCAGTCCAAGCCTGTGTTTTTGGGGGCACATATACATACATACATATACCAAGGCTTTTTCCCCCTTACAAAGGAGGTAGCCAAAGAGAAAAGGCATAAAATCATTCCCACCCATTCCATCCCTAAATATACTCCACTCCTCTCCCCCTCCCTCCCATCTTAGCACCTCCTGGATGACGGGTCATCCCTGCACCATGTCCACTGCCCTGGGTCAGAGGCAGTGTCGCAAGGCACAATACATCCACAGCAAGGCCGCTTCATTAAATCGGCGACTCCGCTCTCCGTCCCCCCATTCATAAAAGGAGAAGACGGGGAGAAATTCCTTTGAGCTGCATCAAATTTTGCTCACACATACTACCTCACCCCCATTCCCCCACCCATTCCACCTCATGCATCACATCATCATCCATATACAACCATTCTCCAATCACCCCTGTCTTCTGTCCTCTCCTATCCTTCCTCAACAGACATTCCCCTCTTCCCCAAAGCCCCCTTCACCCCATCCATCCATCTCATCCTAGGACGTCCCCTCATGTTCACTCCCTCCACATCTGCCTTCCATACCTCTTTTACTAGTCTTTCTTCATTCATTCTTTCCATGTGTCCAAACAATCCTAATACTCTTTCATCAATCCTATCTCCCAACTCCCTTTCCACCCCTGTTCTCCTCCTCACCTCCTCATTTCTCACTCTATCTAGCCTAGTAACCCCCATCATGCTTCTCAGACACCTCATCTCAAACATTCATTTGTTCAAGACGTCGCAGAGTGAGGAAGTGCTGCGCTGTGCTGTGCTGTGGCTAGCGATACCTAGCAGTTCCAGCATAAACATCGAAGGAAACCAGTGGGTTTTTTTTTGCGCGCGGTCTGACTATGCTGTGAGACTGGTAAAGTATTTTCTCTCGTTTCTAGTTTGCGAAATGTGTATATGTCCTTTCTGGCAACAATGGAGAAAGGAAATGATAATGAAGACAAAACAGCGAAAAGAGAATTAGAGTTGAGTACAGTGGAGAGCCCGAGAGGCGTGATTCCAAAATGCTTTTGTTCAGTGAATACCCCAAGGAATATTCCAAAGCAGGAAGGAAATATATATTTGGGGTTTCAAAGAAATGCAAGTGATATGGGAAGAAGTCTTGATATGGATAGAGAAAACAGATATAATAGTGTACTAAGAAATCGGGAAATAAGAGAGATGATGCATGAAATTTTTGACTTAAAAATACTACCGATCTATGCACAGAGAACTCATTGCTCTACGAAAAAGTAATGAACAAACCATAAGGGAATTAAATGAACTAAGGAGGGAAATAGATAGTCTAAAGAAAGAAAATGGACAACTGAAAAACAAGGACAAGAGCAAGAAAGAACAGTTGAAGGTTGTGACCGGGAAAGTGGCAGTCTATTAAAGATACAGATCTCATTGAAATACAAAACCAATGGAAAAAAGAAAAGGAAAATCAAGATATATCTTTTAGAAAAATATTAAAAGAACAAATGGAAGAAAACACAGAGTCTATTAAAGATACAGATCTCATTGAAATACAAAACCAATGGAAAAAAGAAAAGGAAAATCAAGATATATCTTTTAGAAAAATATTAAAAGAACAAATGGAAGAAAACACAAAAGATACAGTTATTAAAGTAATAAAAGAAAAACAAAACCTAGTCAGAGACACAGTAGACAAACAAAAATGCATTGTGGTACATGGAATAAAAGAAAAACATGATAAGCATAGATATCAAAAAGAAAAGGAGGAAAAGGAACTGGTTAAAGAAATTCTCAAAGAAATTCAGGATGATGAAATTGACTTGGTAAAAGAAATTTATGAAATCCACAGGATAGGAAAATATACAAAAGATAAACACCACAGACCCTTAGAAATAAATCTAAGAACACAAATGATGGCAGAGGAAGTACTATCCAAAGCGGTCAGACTGGCAAACAACAAGAAGTTCAAATATGTAAGAATACAAAAAGAAATGAATGACGAAGAGAAGGAGAAAGACAAAGCACTTAGAATAGAAGCAAATGACAGGAATGAAAAGAGAACAGAAGCCGAAAAAAACTAGTTTTTTTGGAGAGTGCTGGACTTCAGACTGAAAAAGTGATATATCAAAAAAATGGAGACCTAAACCTAAATAGAAAAGAAAATGTGAAATTAAAAGTGGCATATACAAATATTGGCAGTATGATCTCTGGATTAAATGAACTGAATGACTACTTAGAAACTGATAAACCTGACATCATGGGCATGGTGATGAAATTGAAAGGACTACTATTAACAACCTTTGTGGGACATGGTCTATATAACATATGGGCAAAAAACAGAACCGAAAAGAAAGGAGGAGGTGTTATGATACTAACCAAAAAAGGATTAAATGTAACCAAGGTTACTGAAGGAAAAGGAAACACAGAAATAATAATGATTAAAATTGAGTATAAAAAGACAAAATGCAGAAAGTTTGTAGTACTGTATGTACCACCAAAGGCCCATGCATGGTCAGATGGTGATCATTCCAACTTATTGGAAGAAACAATGGAGGTGCTTAATGAGTTGCTAAAATAAGGTGGAAACTCAGTAATCATGGGCGATTTTAACGCAAAAGAAATAATTTGGGAAGAAATGACAGTCAAAGGAGGAGAGGAACTTTGGAGCAACACCATACTGGATATGACTCGGGTACACACTAACACAATGGGTTAAGGAAAACACTAGATATAGAAATAATAAAGAACCATCAAAACTAGATCTCATATTAACATCTGAACCAGAAATTTAAAAAATTAGAAAAAGTGACCACATACTAATAGACTTTGAATTAAAAGACCATTATTTCATAGACAGAAATGATAAAGATCAATAAAAGTGGCATTTACATACCGTATTTTTCGGACCACAAGGCGCGGGCAAAATCCTTAAAATCGGCCAAAATCGGGTGGTGCGCCTTATCATGAGGTGCGCCTTATGTGTGGCTTCAGCGCAAAAAAAATGCCTCAGACAGTGACGTACTATTTTGACACATTTCGTAGCTAGCCTGCCGACGGCAACAGTGCATAGGCCTAGCAAAAGTTACAACCAAGTTATAACCAAGATGCATGTATCTTGACAAGAAAATTGCGAAAACTTCGACAGTTTTCGAGTCCATGCCACTGCATTCAACACAGACAGCCATTTTGCATTGGTCTAGTCTCGCTCCACTCCAACTGTAGTCATTTGGGTATTTTTTATAGTTTTGACCATGGGCACAATATAGCAATAGAAAATTAATCATTAATTTTGTAAATTAAAGTCTATCAACGTAATATGCAATTTTGTGGGCGGAAATTAAGAAAAAAAAAAATACCTTGCTACAAGCAAATATGCTAATCAACGAAGTCAGTAGCATAGGATCGGGACGCCATCTTGTCGTCTGTCAATTGACGGCCTCGGTACTTCCAACAGTACCTCGCCAGGTACAATTTCTGGAAGGAATGTTATGGAGCGAAGATACATGGATTCCTTCAAGCTGCAAGAACTTTGTATACCATGCAAGCTGAGAGAGTGGTTGAAAAGCACGACGACGACAACGAGGACGAGCCGGATGACATTTAATTTGCAGGTAATGATTTATTAAACACAGGTTAGGTTAGACGAATTTATCATCCTTTCATTTCTTCGACGTTGGCATCTATCATAACAAACATGGCGTACCATTCATCCGACACGGCTTTGTTACTTACAAAATCTGTTTTAGCACCTTTTTTGTTTTTTATTTCCACTCACAAAATTGCATATTACGTTGATACATTATAATTTACAAAATTAATACTGTATTTTACGGCTAACAAGAAACACTTTTTTCTTAAAAAAATACCCTGAAAAATACAAGTGCGTCTTCCAAGAAGAATGTTGTATTGTAAGGCAACACCCAGGCTCTAGTGAGCTTTGACACTTGACCGATAGCGTTCTGGATTTGTATGTTGAGTCATTACACTATGATGTTAGCTTAAGTACTATTTAACCCCTTCCATACGGTGCCGCACACGTAGGCGTCATGGACTTAGATCTCGGTGGCAGCATCCAATGCCAGCCGTACGACGTGTCGTAATAATACTCGCATCATAAAATATAGTCACCGCTTATATCGATCGTTCTCTCTTCACCCGTGAATTTTGATAACCATAGAAAATGCGATTACAAAAGAATTAGAAAGAATGTCATTATGGAGGGGCGACTACAATAAATATAATCGAGACGCCGATATGGCAGCCTCGCGAATACACTCGCTCCCCATGACGCCTACGTGTGAGGCACCGTATGGAAGGGGTTAATTCAGCCTTTTGTATAATGTGAATTCAGTACTTAGCTGTTACAAGTGTTTCCAATACCATAATCCTTCCAGTAATGACAAGTTCTCGGGATTTGAGGATGAATATATATATATTTTTTAATTTTTATATTTTTACATGCATATTTTTGAAAATTTTAATTTATTTTTATGAAAATAAAACCACCCTTGGACAATGAAAAAATGTGTGGTATATTTACTAACCACCAACTAGTATGTCATCGTCATACAAACAAAATTGGATAAGTGATTACGCAATGTAAACAATACGTGCCGTCGCCCGCCACTAAAACCTTTAAAAAATTTACCTTTGCTATTTTTCTTTACATATTTGTGAATCGATGGTGAGTGCTTCAGCAAATTTATGATGAGAGTTGAGACAATAGAGTCTAGCAGTCTCCTTGCTTCTTATGTTTTTTTGCTCAGTGGTCGGGTATATGGTGAATGTGTTCTTGTATAAGAATGACTTTTTCTTAGAAATTTCTTTCAAATATTAGGGTGCATCTTCCAAGATGCAGCATCTTGCAAGCCGTAAAATACAGTAACTAATTTTCTATTGCTATATTGCGCCCATGGTAAAAAAAAAAAAAATTTTACTGTCATTTGTGATAAATCTTGTGTTTTAAGTGAATAGAGAATTCCGGGAATAAAACGGCTGCATCAAATTTTGCTTTTTAGTATGTGTGAGCAAAATTTGACACAGCCCGAAGGGATTTCTCCCCGTCTTATCCTTTTATGCATGGGGGGACGGAGAGGGAGGGTCGCCGATTTAATGAAGCGGCCTTGCTGTGGATGTGCTGTGTCTTGCGACACTGCTTCTGACCCAGGGCAGTGGCCAAGGTGCAGGGATGACCCGTCATCCAGGAGGTGCTAAGATGAGAGGGAGGGTGGAGGGGTGTGGAGTGTATTCAGGGATGAAATGGGTGGGAATGATTTTATGCCTTTTCCTTTTTGGCTACCTCCCTTGTAAGGGGGAGAAAGCCTTGGTATATGTATGTATGTATGGGAATAAAACTGCTAATGTTGGTTTTATTCCCCACAATTCCCGTAACGTGTTTATGTTGTTTTAAAGGGGTATTGGCAGGGCAGACCATCCATGGAGGTGGTCTGATTTCACTGACCAAAATAAAAAAATATTTCATTAATTTTTGTAATTTTGCTAAATCCCAACCGATTTTTCTCATTCAACAACGAAAATGTTCAGTTCTGAATGCACTCACATCTGCATGATTATCCGATGACGAGACCAGGGTGTGCCTTATGGTCAGGTGCGCCTTATGTAAGGATGGGCAATAGTAAATTATGGGTGCGCCTTATGGTCCGAAAAATACGGTATTTGGACAAAGAAATTATTAAAAAAATATTGGTCACACTGATAAGGCCTAGACTAAAATATGCGGCGACATTATGGTTACCCAGTACCAAAAAGAATATAAAGAAAATAGAAAGAATCCAGAGAACAGCAACCAAAATGGCAC
This sequence comes from Oratosquilla oratoria, assembly GCF_046742065.1. Taxonomy (NCBI): domain Eukaryota; kingdom Metazoa; phylum Arthropoda; class Malacostraca; order Stomatopoda; family Squillidae; genus Oratosquilla; species Oratosquilla oratoria. The sequence goes on from NW_027467539.1 coordinate 206,674, forward strand.
CTGCACTCACAAACTTGTTATATGAGGAGAGATTGGCTAAACTAGATTTACTGACTCTGGAGCAAAGAGGAGAGAGGTGACCTACTGACCATCTACAGAATCATGAAAGGCACAGAAATACTTGATAGAGAGGACTTGTTAAACTGGGACAGGAGAAGCACAAGAGGACATGGAAAGAAAATAAAAAAAACATGGCTACAGAAGAGATCTGAAGAAAAACAGTTTTCCACATAGAGTGGTAGACACTTGGAACAAACTGGACAAGGAAATAGTGTGCGCAAAAACCATTCATGAGTTTAAAAGCAAACTAGACACTGCAAGATACAAAGGCGGGACACCACAAGCGTAGCTCCCCTTCCCACAAATTGGCAGTTAACATAGAGTCAAGAGAAACAATACTCTCAGAATGTATGGTTCATATACCTTAATAAAGCTTAGTTTACATGTACCAAGAAGAGAGAATTGAGAATTCTGAAAAGAACAAAAAGATATTTTGGGAAGAAGTGAAGAGTGAAGGGAGGTGAGTTGGGTAGAAAGAAGTGGGTTAAGGAGTTCAGATAGACAGACATTAATGGAAGTGAAGGTGATGAGAAAAAAATGTATTTCAAGTTGTTGAATATTAACCCATTCAACTCCGATGACAAGATGTCTTGTCATTTGGTCAAATAAAACAAAAAATCATAAAACACCAAAATGTTTGATCAAACACCAGAAAAATATGACGTCCGTCCTCGCTTCGCTCGCGAGCGAAGCGAGGACGGACGTCATATTTTTCTGGTGTTTGATCAAACATTTTGGTGTTTTATGATTTTTTGTTTTATTTGACCAAATGACAAGACATCTTGTCATCGGAGTTGAATGGGTTAAGGATAAAGGAGGCCTTGATTGTAGCAGTAGAAGATGCCAGAAGAATGAATGCATTGAGAAAGGAGAAGTGTTGCCTGAAAGATGTTACAAAGATCAGCTCACACACACTTCCAGGAACCACTACTAATTGGTATATCCCTGATGATGAATAGGGAAATTTACCATTGATATATGGGGTACTAACATAATGATGGCATGGAGCACTGGATACATTAAAGATATATAGGGCTCTAGCTGCTGGCCAAGTGGGTTAAGGCATCTTTACTAACAGTGAAATTCAAGGGGATGGCAGTTTGAACTGCCACTGAGGAAGGTGAACTAAGGGGATGGTTGATTAAACTCCATGCTACAAAGTCCTCTGTAAGGGGCACTGTTTTAGCCTCCTGATAGAGGGGGGGGGGAGTTTGTGATGTAAATCCATATCATCATCATCACTGAATATATTGAATATAGTGGCACTATAGATGTACCTCACCAGAAACTAAGTGGCATGGAGATGAGATTACTGCCACAACCTCTTAATTAAATAACCATAGACTGCACAATCAAGGTTTAAAAAAAGGGCATTCCTGTTGGATTATCATTGCCTAAAGGTCCAACAGTACATCTTCCTGTACTTACAGGCAGTGTGCCCTCCAATGTGAGTAAGCACTGTCCAAGCAGATCTAAATCTTGGACATTAAACAAACTGAACAAGATGAGTATAAACATTTACAATGTGAGAACTTCCAGGAGACCATGATTTGGACAGTTTGATGGAAGAACTGGAGAACATCAGCTGGAATATTATGGGACTGAGTGAAGTCCAAAGGGAGAAAGAAAAGCTAATGCAGCTACAAGATAGTCACCATATGCTCTACTGTAAAGGTTAGAGGGTAAGAAACCTGTGACTAGCAGGACACAGCACAGGATTTATAACGACATAGTATGTGTCATACCTTAAGTTTCACTTCCCCATACTTGCTGGCAATTGAATGTAGTGCAGAAAGTGGTTCAGATCCTATATTTGGAATCAAATATGTTTCATCCTCATTGTCATCACTGCTACCATCTACAAAGAATGAAGTAGTTAAAAATGCAACATAAGAAATATATAAGTGTCTTGCTGGTGAGAAAAAGAAAATACAAATGCTAATGAAGTTAAAGCAATTTCATGATACATTACTTATAACCATTCCAAAAACAATTAACCAATCTTAGATACTATTGCTTTGAGATACAAAAATCATATTTCTGGGCAAAAACAGTTATCCTATCCTTGCGTTATTACCGGCTGCTTGTGCATCACTGTTCACCTGAAAACAAAAATAAGAAAAATCAATGCAGTTTGCAAAAACATACATGTATTGAAGACTGACATAATATGAGGTGGCAATAAAAAATTTATTCAGAACCAAATATTTTGGTGATTGTGCCAACAACATTGTGTGGGGCAGAGGCATGGAATTTATGAGAAGCAGACAGGAAAAGTTATATGTTTAAAATGAAATATCTAAGAAGTATGGTAAGGGTTACTAGGATGGATAGAATCAGAAATGAGGAATGAGGAGGAGAGTAGGGGTGGAAAAGGAGATGGCAGATAGAGTTGATGAAAAAGTATTGGGATGGTTTGGACACATGGAATGAATGAAGAAAGAGGTGTGGAAGGCAGAGATGTATGCAGTGAACTTGAGGGAACAATCAAGGATAAGATGAGAAGGATGGGGTGAAAGGGGCAATGAGCAAAAGGGGAATATCTGTCGAGCAAGGAAAGGAGAAGGCAGGAGATAGGGGTGAATGGAGAATGGCTATGTATTTACCTAGTTGAATTATACGGGAAGGGGAGCTACGCTTGTAGTGACCTGTCTCTGTATCTCTCAGCATCTAGTTCGTTCTTACATTATTGTATGGTGTTTGCACACACTATTGTTTCATCTAATTTGTTCCAGACATCTGCCACTCTGTGTGGATTTTTTTTTTTTTTTTTTTTTCTTATATATAACTATCCATTTTGAGTTTCTTTTTTATGTTCTCTTGTTTTTCTTTTATCCTACTTTAATAAGTCGTCTCTATCAAGGACTTCCATCCCTTTCATAATTCTGTTAATGGCCAATAGATCTCCTCTTTCTCTTCTTTGTTAAAGGGTTGGTAGTTCCAGTTTGGATAATATTTGTTCGTATGTCAATTTATAGTGTTGGTGCCATCTTTGTCGTTGCTCTTAGGATTCTTTCTAATTTCTTTATATTCATTTTTTGTACTGGGTGTCCATAGTGTTGCAGTGTACACTAGTCTTGGTCTTACCAGTGTGACTAATTTCTTTTTCACCATTACTTTATCCAAGTAATTAAAAGCCATCTATACTGATCTTAGTAAATTGTAGGTTTCTCCAACTATTTTGTTTATATGCTTGTCTGGGGACAGGTCTTTGGTGATAATTACTCCTAGGTCCTTTTCCAAGCTAACTTTCTTTACTTCTTTTGTACGGATTTTATATTATCCTGATATTCTTTTTTCACTTTTTTCCAAACTCTATTCTACATTTCTTGATGTAGAAGTCTTTTTGGGTCCATTCCCAGACTTTGTCTAGGTCTCTCTGTAGTGATTCACAGTCTTTTTCTGTACCTACTTTCTTTAGTAGTTTTGCGTTGTCTGCAAAGAAGTTCATATAACATTCAACACATTCATCCATGTCATTTACATATATAGCAAACATTATTGGAGCTAATACTGAACCTTGTGGGAAGCCACTTATCATTTCTTCCCAGGTTGAGTTTTTATCTCAAAGTACCACCCTCATTTTCCTCTCATGCAAGAAATCTTCCATCCATTTAAATAATTTTCCTTTTACACCTTCTGTTGTTTCAAGTTTTCGGCAGCCCATCCTTCTCTTTTTTGTATTATATCTATTAATATTGAATAAAAACAAATTAAGTTTGTGGTACATGATCTTCCTTGTCTAAAACCAAATTGCTTTGGATTCAGTATATTTTAGCTATTGTGCTTGTAAGAGAGATTGGTCTATAGTTTGATACTGTGATGGAAGAAAGGGGATGGGAGTGGTTATGCATGATATTTTGATGTAGGCCAAAGGGATTTCTCCCAGTCTTCTCTTTTTCTACATGAGGGGATGGAGAGGTGGGGGCACTGATTAAGGGGGATCTGATGGTCTGATAGAAAAATATTAATAAAAAAAAAGTTATTTTATATATCGACTTGATATTTTTACAGTATAATCAAATTATTATCTTCCATATTCCATGAGCATTTGATCAATGTAGGTCTGTCTCTTTATCCGCCAGTCAGTAGTCAGCTGTATGATGTCATTGATGATGTCACAAATGTTTTCCGATCTTAATACTTTACCTAGACTAACCTGCTTTTGCATGTAAAATCACAAATACCATACAAACAGCATGTAATTATGTTTTTTCCTAAAATCTTAACACATACATATACCAAAGGCTTTTTCCCCCTACATGGGGGGTAGCCAGAAGAAAAAGGCATGGAAACCACTCCCACCCATTCCATTTCCTATATATTCCATTCCCCTCCACCCTCCTCCCTCAATCTTATCTTGGCACCTCCTGGATGACAGGTCATCCCTGCATCCTGTCCACTGCCCTGGGTCAGAAGCAGTGTCGCAAGACACAGCACATCCACAGCAAGGCTGCTTCATAAATTCGGCAACCCCCTCTCTCCATCCCGTGCTGAAAAGGAGATAGGGAGAAATCCCTTTGGTCTGCATCAATTTTTTTTTTTTTTTTTTCTCATACATACTTCCTCACCCCCCATCCCCCACCCACTACCCCTCATCCATCACAGCATCATCTATACACAACCCCTCTCCATTCACCCCTGTCTTCTGTCCTCTCCCATCCTTCCTCCACAGACATTAATCTCTTTTGTAATCCCCCCTTTCACCCCATCCATCCATCTCATCCTAGGACGTCCCCTCATTTTCACTCCTTCCACCTCTACCTTCCACACCTCTTTTACTAATCTTTCTTCACTCATTCTTTCCATGTGTCCAAACCATCCTAATACTCTTTCATCAACCCTATCTCCCAACTCCCTTTCCACCCCTGTTCTCCTCCTCACCTCATTTCTCACTCTATCTAGCCTAGTAACCCCTATCATACTTCTCAGACATTTCATCTCAAACACATTCAAACTCCTTCTCTCTTCCTCTCTCATGTTCCATGTTTCTGCCCTGTACAATGCTGTTGGCACAATCACTCCTTCATATAACCTCCTCTTAGCATCCATTCCCAGATGTCTATTTCTCATTACACTTTTCAATCCACCAAGGCATTTACTCGCTTCTCTCAATCTACATTCTACCTCCACCCTCACTCCTCCCTTTCCTTCCACATTTGCACCCAAGTATCTAAAACTATCCACTTCCTCCAGTCTTTCACCCTTAATGTTCACTTCCACCCTACTGTCACTCTCTCCCCTTGTACATCTCATCACCTTACTTTTGCCCACATTTATCTTAGGCTTCCTTGTTTCACACACCTTCTCAAACTGTCACTAACTTCCTCAATCCCTCCTCTGATCCTGCTACAAGCGCAGTGTTGTCAGCAAACAACAGCTGGCTCACCTCCCACTTTTCTCCATTTTCTTTAATCATCTCCAACCCCTGACCCACTATCCTTGCATTCACCTCTCGCACCACCCCATCCATGTAAAGACTGAACAGCCAGGGCGACATAACACATCTCTGACAAAGTTCCACCTTTACTTCAAACCAATCACTCACTCCATTTCTAATCCTAACACAAGCTCTACTACTCTTGTAAAAACTCTTGACTGCTCTTAACAGCTTTCCTCCTATCCCATATATCTGCAGTACCTCCCACAGTGCCTTCATGTCTACCCTGTCGTAAGCCTTTTCCAGATCCATAAAAGCCAAAAAAACATCCTTACCTTTTCCTATAGCTTTCTCACATATCTGTCTTACCACAAAAATCTGATCTACACAACCCCTACCTGTCCTAAACCCACACTGTTCCTCACCAATTACTCCCTCTGTTCCTCTCCTAATCCTCTCAATCAAGACCCTCCCATAAGTCTTCCCAACTACACTCAACAAGCTGATCCCTCTGAAACTACTACATTCACACTTGTCCCCCTTTCCCTTGTAAAGCGGAACTATACAGGCACTCCTCCAGTCCTCCGGCACTCTACCTTCTCTCCAACAAACATTAAATAACGTCACCAGCCAGTCCACCATAACTGTACCTCCTTTCTTCAGACATTCTGCATGGCATCCATCCAACCCAGGTGCTTTACCTGCTCTCATCATCTTAACAGCTGCTTTCACTTCATCCTTCCCTATTTCTCCTCCATTTTCCTCACTCATCACTCTCATTTTCTTAGCGCTTCCCACTGCAACTACCTTTCCCTCCCTATCCTCCTTCACATTTAGCAACTCCCTAAAATACTCTGCCCACCTTCCTCTCACTGTCCTCTCTTCCATTATCATCTCTCCATCTGCACATTTGACCTTTTCTCCCCATTCCTCCAATCCTAGTTCTACTCTATCCTTTACTCCCTCCCACTCCTCTTTCAGCTTCTTATACTCATTCTCATTTTTTTCCTCATTTAAGCAGTTCACTCTAAGTACCTCCCTACCTTCTGCCCATTTCCTCTTTCTCCACCTATTCTCCACTCTCAATTTACCTTCCACCAGAAAATAATCTGATATTCCCCCACTCTCTCCCCTTAGAACATGTACTAACTCTTCCTACCATACTCCTGGTCACCACTATGTAGTCCATTAACGCTCTATCTGCCACCCTTCTATCCACCAACCTTTCCCATGTGTACTTATGCTTGACTTTCTTCCTAACCACTGTATTTGCTTAATAGATCAAGATATACATAGGTCATATAATGCATGACTTTGTGATGTCACACCAATGACATTTTTTTCCAATAAAATTCCATCTAGCGATATCATTCATCATTTTAATCATTTATCAAAACTTACATGAGAAAGGCACAACATTCATGTGTTAGCATGGTAAGTTTGAAGAAAATTGGATTATTTTTCGAAATTTGCCAAATATTTGAATCTGAAAAATCTTTGTTTTGAGTAATGCACTTCAAAGTTTTCAGTAAGATGTCTGAACTTTTTTGTACAACATACTTTGGTTTTGTATGTTATGACTGGAATTATTTCCTAATATAACATTCTAAAACTTTCTATATATAAATCATATTCATAGTCTTTGTTTATAATGATATTTAAAATAGAAATCATCCTTTTTCACTTTAGTATCTGTTGAATGTTGCAATGGGGAGCCTTATTTTCTTTCTCCTTCTTTTCTGTGCCTTTATCAGTTTTTTGGGGTATTTGCTTCACTGCTGGGGTGTCGTCACAGTGTCAAATCATTGATAAGGGTTATTTTTTAATCAGCAATGGGCACCTTCCCTTATCACCAAACAAATGAGTGCTACTAGGTTGGTGCCACACATGGGCCATAGGTAATGCCTTCTGCTGCTATTTCATCCTCCTCTTCTTTCACTTTCCTTATCCTTTTGTTTTTATTTTCTTGTGTCTTCACATCTGCATTCTGTGATAAACTCTTTCTCTTCTTGTCTTCCCTTTCCCTCATGTACAAACTGTTTGAAGTGTTGCCTAATGCTCTCCACCAATGTTATTCCTAAGCTGAATTTCGTCACAGCTCTGTAAACACCATCAGTCAATCTGTTTAGTCCAAAAAATATAGTTTTTGATAACTCATTCCAAATAACACTATAGAGGTTTTCATTTTTCATTATCTGTTTGTAGCCTGATATCAATTTCTTTACCTATATCAAGTTTACGATCTGATCATGTAGGAGGGGTGGAAGAGGTGCTGGAGGGTTGTAGAGGTGGTGTAGGAGGGGAGGAAGAGGTGCTGGAGGGTTGTAGAGGTGGTGTAAGAGGCAGAAGAGGTGCTGGATGGTGCGAGAGGTGGCATAGAAGGGGTGGATGATGTGCTGCCAAGCAATGAATCACTGTTGCCAGCTTCTCTTTGTTCAAGACACTTTTTATCCTACATTCAGTCATTTTCTTCAGCTTCTACTTCTTTGTAAGCTTCAAGGTTGAAGCAGCAAAGTGAATCACAAAGGGGGAAAAAAAAAAAAAAATGAATATGTCACCAAAGTTCTAAAGTACACACTCTATTTTAAGGTCAGATATAACTAATTAGTTACCCTAGTCTGTACAACAACTATGAGAAAAAGATGCCAAATGCCACTAGATTTTCACACACAAAAAAATGGAAATATCAAGAAAAACACACGCAGAAAAGAGCTGTATTTTGCCACATGTAGAGTTCATTCTTGCATATGGCCCTTTAATAGCATACACCCATTGTCCCTTTAAACCTATGGCTAAAATTAACTTTCCTATATATTTTTGAATAATGTTGGAAAGTAAATCCATGCACAATGAAATATTCAATTAAAAAAAAAAAAAAAAAAAAAAAAAAAAAAAAAAATGGCTTTCCAGACCATCAGATCCCCCCTTAAGTGAAGCAGCCTTGCTGTGGATGTGCTGTGTCTTGCTGCATTGCTTCTGACCTAGGGCAGTGGGCACAATACAGGGATGACCCATCATCCATGAGAAGATAAGATGAGAGGTAAGAAATAGTAGATGGGAGTGGAGTGGATGAGAGTGGAATGGGTGGGAGTGAAATGGAAGGGAGTAGAATGGGTAGGAGTGGGTAATTACCTTTTGACTTGGCTACCTCCATTGTAAGAGGGAAAAAGCCCTTGGTATATATATATAGATATTTTGGCACCCTGGGCCTTCTTTGATGGACTCATGGATGTATGCATAAAAAGATATATTTGTTTCCAGTATACATGTAAATATATAGAGGAGGCTTGTGAAAAAGTCCATGTTTCAACATGAATACAATGGAAAAAAAAAGTTAATTATGTATTATAATTATTATGGAGTGTATTTCAGCCTCTGAGAAAGCAAACAAGATTCTAGGACTGACTGCATGATCATTTGACTACAAAAGTTCATCTCTCATTAACAAGCTATATAAATTGTTAGTTTGTTCACATTTGGAATATGCTGTTTCCATATGGTCATCGAATCTCATTAAAAACATTGACAAATTGGAAATAGTACAATGACATGCCACAAAACTCATTCCAAATATCAAAAATAAATCATACGAAAATAGACTAAAACATATGAATCTGTTTTCCCTAAAAAAGTGTAGACTCAGAGGTGACTTGATACAGGTCTTTAAGATTCTAAAGGGAATTGACATCAAAAGTGACAAAATTTTCACACTGAATGAAAATCCGACAAGAAATAATGGTCTCAAACTGTCAGGAAATAGATTTAATTTGGAAGTGGGTAGAAACAACTGCACCAACTGTGTAGTTAATGAACGGAATAAACTTCCTGCAGAGGCAGTGCAATGTAGTTCAGTTCGAAGCTTTAAGATTTGTTTAGATAAACACTTAAGCAAGATGCTGCAATGACTGCAATTTATCTTTTATTAATTTTTTATTTACATAATTGTACCTAGTTGCATTCACCTAGTTGTATTTTATGGAACAAGAGCTATGCTTATAGTGACCCGTTTTCATATCTCTCCGCATCCAGTTTATTCTTAAAATCTTGTATAGTTTTGGCACTCACTGTTTCTCTGTTTAGTTTGTTTCAGACATCAATCACTCTACGTGGGAAGCTATTCTTTTTCAAATCTCGTCTGTAACTATCCTTCTTTAGCTTCTTTTCGTGTCCTCTTGTTTATCTTCTCTCCCATTTTAATAAGTTGTCTCTATCTAGAATTTCCATCCCTTTCATAATTCTGTAAATGTTCAACAAATCACCTCTTTCTTTTCTCTGTTCCAGTGTTGATAGATGTAATTTATCCAATCTTTGTTTGTATGTCAAATTTGATAGTGTAGGTGCCATTTTTGTTGCTGCTCTTTGATTTATTTATTTATTTATTTATTTATTTATTTATTTATTTTTTTTTGCTAGGTGCCAATAGTGTTGCAGCATACTCTAGTTTAGGTCTTATTAGAGTAACCACCATTTTCTTTACCATTTCTTCATCAATGTAGTCGAAGACCACTTTCATTCATCTTAATAAGTTAAAAGTCGCTCCAAATAATTTATTGACATGCTTATCAGGTGTCAAGTCAATTGAGATAATCACTCCCAGGTCCCTTTCTGAATTGACTTTTTTTATTTCCTTGTTTCCAATTTTATATTGACCCAATATTCTATTTTTGCTTTCTCCAAATTCCATTATGCTACATTTCTTAATGTTATAGTTCATTTCACATTTCTGACTCCATTCCCATATTTTGTCCAGGTCTTCTTGTAGCGATCTGCAATCTTCTTCTGTGCTTACTCTCTTGAGTAATTTGGCATCATCAGCAAAGATGTAACAATTCACTCCCTCATACATATCATTTACATATATGGCAAACATTAAAGGAGCCAATACAGAGCCTTGCGAGATGCCACTTATCACATCTATCCAGTTCGAATTTTTGTCTCTAAGTACCACTCTCATTTTTCTCCCAATTAAGAAATCCTTCATCCATTCCAGTAGCTTACCTTTTGTTCCCCCTATTATTTCAATTTTTCTTATTAATTTTTAGGTGGTACTTTGTCAAAAGCCTTTAAGCAAGTCCAAGAAGGTACAATCTGCCCAGCCATCTCTTTCTTGTATTATCTCAATTAATCTCAAGTAAAAGCATATTAACTTTGTGGTACATGATCTTCCACTTCTAAAGCCAAATTGTTTAGGGTTTACTATTTCATTTTCTTCCAAGTGTTTGATCCATTTGTTTCTGATAGCTTTTTCTCATATTTTTGCTACTGTGCTTGTAAGGGATACTGGTCTGAAGTTTGTAGGGTCTTCTTTGTTTCCTCATTTGTATATTGGTACTATGTTTGCATCTTTCCAATCTTGCGGTACCTTTCCTTCTTTGAGTGAAAAGTCTATTATCTTGTACAATTTATTCATCAATTCATCTATACACTCAGTATCCAATTTGCAATTCCATCTGGTCCATGCAGTTTCCTAACATCTAGGTTTTTTATTTGGTCTCTTATTTCTTTCTGTGTTACCTTTATTTCTTTCATTTTAGGGGGTCTTTCTTGTTATCCATCTTCCCAAATTTGTAAGCTCTCAATTGTAAAAACAGGCCTGATATATCTGATCATAATTTCTGCCATTTCTGTGTCATCTATATATTCTTTATCTTCTTCACACATTTTACAATTTTGTGTTTATCTCTTAATTTGTCATTTACATATCTATAAAAGAGTTTAGGTTGGTCCTTATAATTGTCTATAATATCTTTTTCATAATTTCTTTTTTCTTTCCTGTGTATATTCACATATTTGTTCCTAAGTTTTATGTATGTTTGCCATTTGGATGTTTTTTTGTCTCTTTTCCATCTTTACCAGGTTTTGTCTCTTCTGTCTTTAGCCTTGCTGCACCTTTTGTTATACCAACTCTTCATATAAATCTCTTTTTGCTTCTTCTTTGGTACATATTTATCAATTCCTTCCTTGTACTTTTCTTTGAATATGTTCCATTTGTCTTCCATCTTTGTTTCCTCATTGGAGAATTTATCCCATTTTTTTTTTTCAATTTTTTGTCTTAGTTTTACAAAATCCATTTTGTTGTACATTAATCTTCCTTCTTTATGTTTATCATTCCTTCCTACATTGTTTCGTTCTTTTAATTCAAACTCTATCTGTATATGGTCACTCTTTCCAATTGGTGTTTTATACTCCATTCTGTTCATGATATCTTGTTCAGAAGTTAATATTAAATCTAGTTTCAATGCTTCCACATTATATCTAGTATTTTCCTTAACCCATTGTGTTAAGATGTATTCAATGGTCATATCCAGTAGAATGTTGCTCCAAAGTTCTTCTCCCCCTTTTACTATCATTTCTTACCAGATTATATCCTTTGCATTAAAATCACCCATAATTACTATGTTACCACCCTCTTTCAGTAACTCATTTAACACATATATTGTGTCTTCCAGTGATTTAGAGTGATCACAATATATGATCACAATGTATAGACCTTGTCCCACTGTACTTGTTGATAGAGGTCCTTTCAGTTTTGTCTCCACAATTCCCATAATATCAGGTTTCTCTATTTCTAGTCATTTAGTTAATTAATTCCAGAGATTATACCATCAATATTTGTGTGCCACTTTCAGTTTCATATTTTCTTTCCTTTTTAGCTTTAAGTTTCCATTCTTTTATGTACCATTTTTTTCAGTCTGAAGTCCAGCACTCTCCAAAAAAACTTGCTTTTTTCCGTCTCTGTTCTTTTCTCATTTCTATCATTAGCTTCAATTCTGAGAGCTTGCCTTTCTTCTTTTTCCTCATCACTCATTTCCTTTTCTATCCATGTTTGAATTTGTTGATGTTTGCTTATTTAACTGCTTTCAATAATACCTCCTCAGCTATTATTTGAGTTCTTAGGTTTATTTTCAGAGGTCTATGTTGTTTTTCTTTTGAATATTTGCCTATCCTGTAAATTCGTTAATTTGTCAAAATGTTGCCCTTCCTGTATTTCTTTCAAAATTTCCTTAGCTATTTCCTTTTCCTCCTTTTCTCTCTGGTATTTATACATATTATGTTTTTCCTGGATACCATGGACCACAATGCATTTACCTTTGTCATCTGTATTTCTCACCCAATTTTCCTTTCCTTTAATTACTTTCATAAATGTTTCTTTTGTATTTTCCTCCATCTGCTTTTGTACTATTTCTCTAAAAGATATTTTCTGATTTTCCTGTTCTTGTTTCCATTGATTTTTTATTTCAACGAGGTCTATTTCTTTAATTGACTCTTCCACCTTTCCGGTCACTACTTGTAATTGCTCTTTGACCTCCCTTTTCAGTTCTTTGTTTTTATTTTTGTCCTATATTAACAAAAGAAAATAAAGTTTTCATGTATAACTTATGTATAATGAAGTTTGAAAAGTAAATGTTTTGTGCTCTTTGAAAAGAGAGAATTATGTTTCATTCAGTAATTTTTTTATGCAACAATTCTAGTCTTGATTCTTTAGAATTTATCAAAAAGTACCCAAATACTGTAAACTATATACAATAATACACATCAAACATCATTTAGGCATTGGTTATTTTACAAGAACTAACATGGTGTCAAGTATGCCATAATAACACCATTTACTTGAAGTGGATTTACAGATTAACTTATGGGGTAATGGCTGCCTGTTATTGTGGGGTTAAAAGCTGCTCAGTGGCATGCAGCTGATACTTTAGGGTTTATATGAGGCATCCCCCATGGACCAGAGCCACACATCATTTTGTCTGTGATAGAGGAAATATCTATTTATAGAGAAATTATGATATTTTATCATATTGCAACTGTCTCTCCGTTATGCTGTTCCCCCATTCTTAATACTGTCCTGTACCACTTCTCTGAATATTCCTTTCCTGTTTTCCC